>NC_084756.1:18479231-18511731 GCF_033978785.1 Entelurus aequoreus
AGCCACAACAGCCAGGAAAATTGTTCGAGATGCAAAGAAAAATCCAAAAATAACTTCAGCTGAAATACAGGACTCTCTGAAAAATTGTGGTGTGGCTTTTTCAAGATGCACAATAAGGAGGCACTTGAAGAAAAATGGGCTGCATGGTCGAGTCGCCAGAAGAAATAACATAAAATAAATGTGACAATGTGAAATACAATCTACAACACATTGTTGTCATTATCACAGCAATAAAGAACACAGGGAATGTGCTAAAAAACAACTTGCTGGTGTAATGGTTGATGTCCTGAATTCCAGAGTTTGTGAATGCACCTTGATGATTGCTGTTTATTAAATAAGTGTTGCGTTGCTGTTGCTGCTAAAAGAGCCCTTTGACAAAATGTAAGTGCGTTGTTGGATTTGAGCGAGGACTGTTTCTGTCAGGCGCTAAAAAACCTTTTTGACGCGCTTGTCCGCATTCATTTAGCACCGAAATGAAGCTTCTTTTTTTTTCTCCATCTGGTTAATACGGTTTACATCGGCACCTAACAGCATCTAGTTTGGGTACACGTTCCAACTACCGTAATTTCCGGACTATAAGCCGCACCTGACTATAAGCCGCACCAGCTAAATTTAGGGGGAAATACAGATTGCTCCATATATAAGCCGCACCCGACTATAAGGCGCAGGGTTTTGATGTGTAATTAGCGTAGTATATAGGGGTTCCTGCTACCACGGAGGGGATTGTTGGGACAGAGATGACTGTTTGGGAACGCAAAGCATCCCATTTATTAACAATAAATCTTTCAATCATTCAATCAAACTTTCACATCTTTGACATGGCGAACAGCATTCGTGCAGAGTACAAATAATACAACACTGCAAAGTAATACAAAGTGCTCGCCTGTACGTTATCAAAATAACCAGCCTACCGGTATATGAAAAGTCAGTCTTTAATCATTGTGTCATCGTCTTCCTCCTGTGTACTAAAACCACCGAAATCCTCTTCGTCGGTGTCGGAGAAGAACAGGCCGTATATAAGCCGCACCCTTGTATAAGCCGCAGGGACCAGAACGAGGGGAAAAAGTAGCGGCTTATAGTCCGGAAATTACGGTACTTGTGTTGCCAGCTATTTCCACAGTCAAGTCCGTGTTGACTCTTATTCAGTGGACAGTAATTACTGCTTTCCAACAGAACAAAACATTTGAGACAATACTTAAGTGTAAACAAAACAAAATTAAAGGTCACATTAGAATTTACACAATTTAAAGTTTGGGGGGGAAAAGCACTGTTAAAAAAGAGAAAAGGTCACATTTGACTCTTTGTTATACTCTGACATTCTCAAATAAAGTGGGCCACCTTGACGAACAAAGTGCGGCTTACTTAGAGAGAGACAGAGAGAGAGAGAGTTATTGATGAGAGCAGGTTGGACTGATGAAGAATCCCTTGCCTGCTTTATTAGAACAGGACATAAATGTGTTGCTGATTTGCATACAAATGAGGCAGATAACTGCACTATTAATCCAACACCTATCAGTATTATTAAGTGGTACTAGTAGAGGTGTGTTCATCATAATCTGCTGATTGCGGCAAATAATGTACTGTTGTTATTTAGGTTTATTTCAAACATGCATACAATTACAATATGATACATCACATATTTCCATTTTCGAGTTTATTTTATCCTACCCCTATAGCAATTACTAACACTTCTGTTCACTCCCTGTTCTCAATTTATATCACAATTTAAATCGCTAATAAATACAACAGTTTTCATTAATAAATACGTTTTGATTGTCATATGAGATAAATACGATTATTTCATTTTCAATGGGGTTTAAAAAGTATATCAGGATTCTTCCTTTGTTAACACTTGGCGATTTAAACAGTTTCTAAAACTGGATCATATTAATACATTGATTCCTTTCCTTAATCCATCCATCTATTCATTTTCTGCCGCTTGTCCCTTTTGGGGTCGCGTAAGGCAGGGTAATCCATTCCACATACTGATATGCTAAAGGTTTTAAGTGATGGACAGTACAGGCCAAAAGTTTGGACACACCTTCTCATTCAATGTGTTTTCTTTATTTTCATGACTATTTACATTGTAGATTGTCACTGAAGGCATCAAAACTATGAATGAACACATGTGGAGTTATGTACTTAACAAAAACAGGTGAAATAACTGAAAACATGTTTTGTATTCTAGTTTCTTCAAAATAGCCACACTTTGCTCTGATTACTGCTTTGCACACTCTTGGCATTCTCTCGATGAGCTTCAAGCACACCTGTGAAGTGAAAACCATTTCAGGTGACTACCTCTTGAAGCTCATCGAGAGAATGCCAAGAGTGTGCAAAAAAGTAATCGGAGCAAAGGGTGGCTATTTTGAAGACACTAGAATATAAAACATGTTTTCAGTTATTTCACCTTTTTTTGTTAAGTACATAACTCCACAAGTGTTCATTCATAGTTTTGATGCCTTCAGTGACAATCTACAATGTAAATAGTCATGAAAAAAAAGAAAACGCATTGAATGAGAAGGTGTGTCCAAACTTTTGGCCTGTACTGTACATGCATACAAATGTTTTAAGTTACATTTGTTTCGTAAGGTTATACTTCTCTTTTGTTGAGAATAATTATTGTACATTCTTTGGTAGCAGGTTAGTTTGCTTTATGCATACATTTCACCTGTTTGAAAATGCACCAAATTATTGAATTTCACTATTTTCGATACAATAAATAAATGTAGACCACTAATTATGATACTTAACTATTTATTATAAATGTATCAGTGACGTGCTGTGAACTTCATAAAAAAATACCTTCTTGTGCTGTAATAAATGTTAATACAGGTTGTGCATTACGAGGATAACAGGAACAAAAAAAGAGAAAATCCACATTGGGTAAGAATGTTGTCTTCAAATACTTATAATCTATTAACTGAAAACCATTTATGCTTTTTTTTTAGTTGTGGAAGTCTTTCAGCAGTTGTGTAACATTATTTTGCCCACTGGAGCTGTGCCTCGTTGCAGAAAAACGGCAGCGACAAGCCGATATGGGTGGAGCCAAAAACTGTACGCTAGAGTATTGTTACCTAAGAGCAGGGGTCACCAACGCGGCGCCCGCGGGCACCAGGTCGCCCGTAAGGACCAGATGAGTCGCCCGCTGGCCTGTTCTAAAAATAGCTCAAATAGCAGCACTCTCGTCAGCTGATGCGCGAGCGTGTAACTGCGGCTGCTTGGCAACCAGCCAAACCCCACTTAATAAAATTATATTTTATTTTAGAGCACATCCACATCCCTATTCACCTAGGCAACCCCAGGAAATGTATATAATTCGGCATTATCAGTTCACGTTCACGCGCAGGTATAACGCGGCGCGCTCCCGTCTCGTCTGCTGGTGCGTGAGCCCGGTAATTAGACAGCTGTGTCAAATAAAGGAGGACAAAAGACGCCAGCGCAGAGTGGAAAAAGGTTTGGTTCATTACAGATAAAACAGAGTTGTGCCAAAAGTGTACTATAACCAAAAGCTGAACGGACAGCCGGTAAGATTGCACTTTATTTCTCTTTGTGGGTGTGGCGCACCTGTTGCGCTGGTGAGATGGGGGGGTGCATGTAGCGTGCTTAGTCTGGAGGCTAAATACACACTGTGTTTTGTGTAACTGTTGTTTGGTAAGAAAGTGTTGATATTCTTTGCTTAGTTTGATAAATGTTGGAGCAGTTTGCTTCATCAGGAGGGTGAAGTCGCTCAACTTAAAGTGTTGGATTTAACTGTGTTGGATCATTGGCTGCTAGTGAGGGCATAGAAAAGGGGTATTTTTCTACCAGCAGACAGCGTTTAAGATTGAGTGTTTCACTGCTAAATTAATAATATATTTATATTGGATATGGATTTTAAATATGTATCTAAAATAGGTGGTTAATTGGTTAGGTATTTATGTATTTGCATATTGGGTTTTCTGCTGCATTTATCTATTGCGTTTCTGGTGTTAAATGTATTTTATATGTATCTTGGTGCATTTATGTTGAGACAATTTATTTAAAATCTGAATTAACTTAAAGGGAAAATATTAATCCATTTTCTTGCACATGTTTAATTAAGTGTTTCATAGCCTGATTAATAATTGTAAATTATGGGATTGATAATTGATTGATTTTTTACAGCATGTTAATCTTGTGGTGTTTTGTCCTTAAAGGTTTTTCACCTACTAAAGAAGCTAAAGGCTACTAAAGACAGCTAATGACAGCTAAAGAAACTAAAGTCTACTAACACTGCTAAAGACTGCTAAAAAGACTAAAGAAGAAAAAAGAAGCTGTTTCTTCGTTGGAAAAACTTGCAAACTAAAGGAAAATAAAAGGAAAAAAGTAACTACGGTCTAGTCTTTTGAGTGAAATCCAGAAGCCACATTCAGCATTGGTACATCCCTTCAAGTGTGGGATAAGCACAGTGAAAAAAGCAAAACACTTGACAAGCACTTACCAGTGAGCTGCCTCTATTTTTTAAATGTTATTTATTTACTAGCAAGCTGGTCTCGCTTTGCTCGACATTTTTAATTCTAAGAGAGACAAAACTAAAAAAAAAATTAAAAATCCAAGAAAATAATTTAAAGACTTGGTCTTCACTAACTGACAAAGAAACAGATAACAGATTTGGTGTCCAGTTCAAAGTGTGACATGATTTATTTAAAAATTTGAGAGTTGACTTTTGTATTTTACATGAGTTATTATTTGTACAAACATGGTGCAAAGTAATTCATGATTTGTTCAAAAATGTTAGTGGCTAGCTAGTTAAAATGGGATATTGTGATTTCACAAGACTGTCTTAAAAGTGATCATTTGAAAATGTTCAATTTGAAAAATGTGCACTTAGAGAAAATATAAAAATAAAGTGTTGCATATTGTTATTTATCTGTTTCTATATACAGTATATTTGTGAGAAATCATTAAGATGATCAGTGTTTCCACAAAGATAAATATCATTAATTATCAATAATAACAGAGTTAAAGGTAAATTGAGCAAATTGGCTATTTCTGGCAATTTAAGTGTGTATCAAACTGGTAGCCCTTCGCATTAATCAGTACCCAAGAAGTAGCTCTTGGTTTCGAAAAGGTTGGTGACCCCTGATATAAATGTTCTGTTTCCCAGTTTGTATGCAAACTTTGAAAGGTTGTGCTGCCATGTCGCTTCTTTACAGTGAAGTGCCGAGTGCGGTCATGTGACTGTCAGCCGCCGTTTGATTGGTAAGATGGAGTCATGTGACAGTGCCCGCAAGAAGGTCTCTTTTTTTGCAAGCAGTAATCAATAGTTAACTCATGTGATTAATCACAAAAATGTCACATTAATCCTGTATCAACATAGATTTAAAAAAATAATAATTTATGACGTTAAAATTACCATCGGGTCAAAATATTAGGGTATTTTTTTAAAGTTAGTATACATTATGCCAGCACATAAATTACTGTGATTAATCATGATCAAACACAATTCAAAAGTATGATTAATCTGATTAAATAAATTAAAAAATTAATAATCATTTAACAGCACTAAAAAAATGTAGACATTGGAATTAAGCTCAATGTAACAGTAATAGCAGCGTTGGTTTTTTCCCCCAAAATATGTTCCATTAAAACTACTCTGACAAGTACCTTTTATCCACAAAGTTACTTAACCCTCAGAGTATACTAGGGACTGTTTTTGAGGTAAAATTGTGCTCTATTTTGGCCACAACTTTGCTTGTGTTAATCAGAATGGAATCACTTTAGAATGTTCCCAAAGAAGTGGGGGCGTGTTGCCAGAGGTGGGTAATAACATGCTACATTTACCTAACCCCCTGGGGAATACTTAATTTGATAGCAATAGGGTAGTTAAAGGATGAAAAAGTCAACGGGGAGACAAGAGTGTATACAAATACTAAGTATAAATTATTTTTTAAGCAAAAAAAACAAAAACAATGCTTCAAAATAAGTTTTATTACTATGTACACTATATTGCCAAAAGTATTTGGCCACCTGCCCTGACTCACATATGAACTTGAAGTGCCATCCCATTCCTAACCCATAGGGTTCAATATGTCGTCGGTCCACCTGCAGCTATTACAGCTTCAACTCTTCTGGGAAGGCTGTGCACAAGGTTGCCGAGTGTGTTTATAGGAATTTCCCACCATTCTTCCAAAAGCGCATTGGTGAGGTCACACACTGATGTTGGTGGAGAAGGCCTGGCTCTCAGTCTCCGTTCTAATTCATCCCAAAGGTGTTCTATCGGGTTCAGGTCAGGACTCTGTGCAGGCCAGTCAAGTTCATCCACACCAGACTCTGTCATCCATGTCTTTATGGACCTTGCTTTGTGCACTGGTGCACAGTTATGTTGGAAGAGGAAGGGGCCCGCTCCAAACTGTTCCCACAAGGTTGGGAGCATGGAATTGTCCAAAATGTTTTGGTATCCTGGAGCATTCAAAGTTCCTTTCACTGGAACTAAGGGGCCAAGCCCAACTCCTAAAAAACAACCCCACACCATAATTCCTCCACCAAATTTCAAATTCGGCACAATGCAGTCCAAAAGGTACTGTTCTCCTGGCAACCTCCAAACCCAGACTGGTCCATCAGATTGCCAGATGGAAAAGCGTGATTCATCACTCCAGAGAAGGCGTCTCCACTGCTCTAGAGTCCAGTGGTGACGTGCTTTACACCACTGCATCCCATGCTTTGCATTGGACTTGGTGATGTATGGCTTAGATGCAGCTGTTTGGCCATGAAAACCCATTCCATGAAGCTCTCTGCCTACTGTACGTGGGCTAATTGGAAGGTCACATGAAGTTTGGAGCTCTGTAGCAACTGACTGTGCAGAAAGTCGGCGACCTCTTTGCACTATGCGCTTCAGCATCCGCTGACCCCTCTCTGTCAGTTTACGTGTCCTACCACTTGGTGGCTGAGTTGCTGTTGTTCCCAAACTCTTCCATTTTCTTATAATAAAGCCGACAGTTGACTTTGGAATATTTCGGAGCGAGGAAATTTCACGAGTGGATTTGTTGCACAGGTGGCATCCTATGACAGTTCCACGCTGGAAATCACTGAGAGCGGCCCATTCTTTCACAAATGTTTGTAGAAACAGTCTCCATGCCTAAGTGCTTGATTTTATACACCTGTGGCCGGGTCTAGTGATTAAGACACCTGATTCTGATCATTTGGATGGTTGGCCAAATACTTTTGGCAATATAGTGTATATTTGCATGATTCGTCGCTATAGTTAGTCGTTTAAGATATGACAAAATGCCCTAAAAGTGCATTGTGTAATCGTACAACTTCATATTATGATACTGCATTTGTGTTGTACTGTAATATTTCTGTTTTTGTCTTTAAGCCTTTTTATGCATTTAGTCTCACAATATACGAAAATGGCCGCTACTTCCGCCGTTCTCCCTTTTATTCAGTGTTGCAGCATTTATTTAGGCTTAACATTCTTGCCACGAGTACGACTTTGAGGTGCAGCAGCGACCTTCTGAGGAGGTGACCTAAGTTCCCCCGTGCAGTCACACAAGCTAGTGCCAGTTGTATTGATTTTTGAATACAGTAAAACACAGTAGCAGTCAAAAGTAAAAAGGCATTTTCTCATGTATTCAAGAAGGTGTGTCCAAACTTTGACCCCTATTGTTTGTGTCACCCTTGTTAGCAATACATCACTTTGTTCTCACTGTTGGGGGCGAGGGTGTGTGTGTGTGGGTGTGTGTGTGTGTGTGTGTGTGTGTGTGTGTGTGTGTGTGTGTGTTTGAAGGTTTTGGGGGTGCGGTCTATTTAGAGCTCAGCCTGTGGGAGATGTCTCAGTCCAAGGAGAGGGGCAGGAGGGCGTGGGAAGACCTCAAAGTTGCCTCCTGTGTCACTTTGTGTGCGCATGAGCATGCAATATTCCTTTTTTTTTTTTTTTTCCCACTGTCAGGCACAAACCGTAAGGAAACATTTTTAGTAGATTATCCCTACTTAGTTAAATATCCCTGGTAAAATAACTGAAGTTGTTTTGGGGGTTCACATTTACAGAAAGCTAAGGACCAGTGGGGTGAAATTCTTCCTAAACTATCCTTTTTTGTTTTTTGTATATTCCCGGGCAATTATTTTGACTCGGGCAGGGGGCAAGTTTAGACACAAAAATGTGTCTGGGGGCCGGTATATCTGATTTTTAGGAACAATAATACAAAACTTTACAATAATGTCTGATTGAATGCTAAAAAAGTTATGACAGACCACCTTAAAAAACGGAATGTAATTTTAAATTTTTTTTTACTGAATGAGACACCCAGAATGTACATGAAAATAAAGAATGTGGGCTTTACGATATTAACTATGAACGACATACTTGCCAACCTTGAGACCTCCGAATTCGGGAGGTTGGGGGCGGGGTTAAGGGGGGAGGAGTATATTTATAGCTAGAATTCACTGAAATTCAAGTATTTCTTATATATATGTAAATAAATATAAGAAATACTTGAATTTCAGTGTTCATTAATTTACACACATAACACTCCTCTACTCATTGTTGTATTTGAAAGTGCAATGCTTTGCAGCCAGTAGCACAGCCTTTGAAGGAGCATAGGTATTGGCAGCATCTGTGAAATTTAATTTGCAGGAAAGGAGTGAGTTTAGGGTTGAATTGTCTATCCTCGTTCTATTCTCTGTCACTCGTCGTCGCCATGACTGTCTCTTCTTCGTTCTTCTTCGTTTTTCTGCTTCGTCTCCTTGTTGTGTGTGCAGATGTGCACTCTCCAAAAGCCGTAGATGTTATGACGTGACTGGGCCGGCACGCTGTTTATATGGAGGAAAAGCGGACGTGACGACAGGCTGTCCTCACTCAGGTCCGCACGGACCTGGAGGGGGCGTGCCTGTTGTCCGGCTGGAAATCGGGAGAAATTCGGGAGAATGGTTGTCCCGGGAGATTATTTATAAATTCGGGAGTCTCCCCGAAAATTTGAGAGGGTTGGCAAGTATGATGAACGATAAAACACTGAATATTGACAACATATGAACGTCATACCCCTTCTCGATCGACATATTTTACACAACAAAAATGCAACAAACACAGCGAAATATGAACGTGAAGGGTAAAAACCCCACCTACAATCTGATATATATGATATATCACTAAGATTTAGAACTTTTTTTTAAATTTTTCCTTCCGCGTCTGTGCCTGTCACCCACATTTCAGGCTCCAGAAACACTCTGTGGAAACGCTCCCCACCCACACTGCTTGGTGCCTCGTCTGAGCTGCTGTGACTAAAATGACCATAGTAACTAATTAGATGACCATAGTAACTAGTAAATCATGCAAAAGTGCAGATTTCAACCATTGAAATACTTTGTATAGTTCAAAACTTACGGTCATTTGAAAACATCACTGCACATCATAATGGCAGCTACACTTTCCATCTTAAAGATTTACAACAATTATTTGGGAATGTCCAGCGGGCCAGATTGAATAACTCAACCGGCCTTAATTTGCCCAGATCTGATCAAAAGTAGACATTTAATTTTGGTCTATATGTTTTGACTGAGTTACAGAAACACGCTGCTGTCTTTAAACACCAACTGCAAAAAACTAGTCGAAGATCATCTCTATGACACCATTTTAAGAATCTGCTGCAAAAATTAGTCTCTCACAAGTTTTTTTGAAGTCAACTCGCGGGGCCACAAGTTGATCTTCCCGAATGATTACAAAAAAAGAGAGGACCTAAAATGGAACCTTGAGGAACACCACTAGTGTAACTAGAGAAGCTGAACAAATGAAGTAAAGAAGCGACATTAACACATTGGTTACATAAATGACCTTACGTAAAAAAATGCGTAACTGCCGAACAGGAGAGGACTTAAAAGGGTGTCTTGAGGAACACCCCGGAGCAAAAATGTTCGTCCCATAAGTTTTGAAATGAACTCAGGGGGGCGCTATGGTGTCATTCTCAGACCGCCTATAAAGTAGTTCTGGCCTACAGGTACACTTTGTACCGTTCAGTTTTTTACAATTATTTTCTATTTTGGCTGTGTTGCATGAATATGGGGCAGCACTGTACCACAGGGGTTAGTGCATGTGCCTCACAATAAGAAGGTCCTGGGTCCGATCCCCGGGCTCGGGGTCTTTCTTTGTGGAGTTTGCATGTTCTCCCTGTGACTGCGTGGGTTCCTCCCACCTCCAAAGACATGCACCTGGGCATAGGTTGATTGGTAACACTAAATTGGCCCTGCGATTAGATAGGCTCCAGCACCCCCCGCAACTCCGAAAGGGACAAGCGGTAGAAAATGGATGGATGAATGAATATAAGTTCAATTTGTCAAAGGATATTAGCTTTTTGAAAATGTTACAATTGCCACTCTGTTCCTTAAATGATCCTAAAATGGCAAAGCTACTCGAAAAGTGACATTTGTTACCAACAATGTCCAGTTGAAAACCATCGAAAATGCCACTTTAGATACCACATTTAGCTTAAAGGGGTCATATTATGATCACTTTTCCCACATTTAAAACATTCTACATCAATCAGTCAATCACAATGTATTTATGTAGCCCTTAATCATAACATTTGCCTTAAAGATCTTCAGAAACCACCACGACATCCTATGATCAGGTCAACTGGTCTAAACAGGATCCATCATTTCATTTCATTTTTATTTATCTCCTTCATTCATGTGCATTTTTGATAAATAGACAAACTTTAGCAACTAAACACATATTTACACACCTATGCTTGAGAAGGAACAGGATGAAGAAAATCTTATATTTCCTGCAACCTTCAACATAATAAGTAGTCTTACTTAATGGACAGCCCAGATTCACAAGCATACAAACCAAAAAAAAATACGTTGAAATATAATGGAAAAAAAACAAGTGCAAAAACTTCATGAAGTACAAACCGAACAAAAAAAGCAATGTACATCTCACAGGATGATACAAAACCAGACAAAAAATAAGTAAAATAATAAATATAAAGCAAAATGTAGACCCTTACGGCATATGATCTTATTGTTCTGTCTTTATATATTTTTTTTAATTGGAATATATTTCTATGATCTTTTATCTCATTGTAAAGAGAATTCCATAGTGTAACCCCCACCACTGATATACACATTTGTTTTAAAATTGTCCTTGAATACTGATGTTGGAAATGACCTTTTCTTCTGTGCTCTTCATTCTCAGAAGTGATGACAAACATTTTTTGTAAATTTGCTGGTAATACTTTACTTTTAGCCTTAAACATAACACATAATGTCTGTAACTTTTCTAGCTCCTGTATTTTCAATTAACCAGAATTAGGGATGTCCGATATCCGATATTCCGATATTGTCCAACTCTTAATTACCTATACCGATATCAACCGATACCGATATATACAGTCGTGGAATTAACACATTATTATGCCTAATTTGGACAACCAGGTATGGTGAAGATAAGGTCCTTTTTTTAAAAAATTATACAATAAGATAAATAAATTAAAAAAACATTTTTGAATAAAAAAGAAAGTAAAACAATATAAAAACAGCTCCATAGAAACTAGTAATTAATGAAAATGAGTAAAATTAACTGTTAAAGGTTAGTACTATTAGTGGACCAGCAGCACACACAATCATGTGTGCTTACGGACTGTATCCCTTGCAGACTGTATTGATATATATCAGGGGTCCCCAAACTTTTTGACTCAGGGGCCGCATTGGGTTAAAAAAAATTGGCCGGGGGCCAGGCTGTGTATATATATATATACATATATATATATATATATATATGTATATATATATATGTATATATATGTGTGTATATATACATTGTCTTTATAATCCGTTTTGTCATTTAACATCAATTAACATTGATGTTCATCAACATTTAACATTGTCACGTTATCGATGGGAAAATTCATTTTTAGACAATATGATTTGCCTGAGCGACTAGGAGACACCAAGAGTAACAAGTGGTAGAAAATGGATTAGAGAGGAAAGATTAAAAAAATTTTTTTTTTTTTTTTTTTTTAACTTTGGACTTCCAGGATTTTGGATGCTGGGGATCTGGCCCGCGGGCCGTAGTTTGGGGATTTATAATGTAGGAACCAGAATATTAATAACAGAAAGAAACAACCCTTTTGTGTGAATGAGTGTAAATGGGGGAGGGAGTTTTTTTGAGTTGGTGCACTAAGGAATCAATAAAGTACTATCTAATCTAATCTAATTGTAAGTGTATCTTGTGTTTTTTATGTTGATTTAATTTAAAAAATTTAAAAAAAGATACCGATAATAAAAAAACGATACCGATAATTTCCGATATTACATTTTAAAGCATTTTCCTCTAACCAGAATTAATAAATATGTTAGTGTGTTCTAGATAATCTGCTTTATGAATAATCCTTATTGCTCTTTTCTGCAGTTGATATGATGCCTTTATGTTACTCTTATGTGTTCCCCCACACTTCCACACAGTAGCTGACATATGGCAATATAAGTGCACAATACTATAATCTAACACATATTTTACCTTATTTAATATAAAAATACTCTTAGAAATCTTTTTCCGTACATGTGCAATATGAGATTTCCATGTCAGACCGTCATCCAGTATCACTCTTAAAAATCTAAATTCAGAAACCCTCTCGATATCAACTCCATCTATTGACAGTTTGATCATTTCCTCCCTTTTCCTCTTACAAAAAATCATAAACTTTGTTGTTGTTTTTTACATTTAATGATCATTTATTGACATCAAACCATCTCTTAAGTTTAATCATTTCCTGTTCAATAATGTTTAATAGTGCTTTTAAGTCATGTCCCGAACTATAAAAGTTGGTGTAGTCTACAAATAATACACATTTCAATAACTTTGATACCTCACATATATCATTAATATATAAAATAAACTATTTTGGTCCCAAAACCAAAGCTTGTGGAATTCCGCATTCAATCCTCATTTGTTCAGATGTATTAACCACAAAAGCCACAAACTCTTGTCTATTATCTAAATAACTTCTTAGCCAGTCTAAAACTACTCCTCTCACACCAAATGAATGCAAATTTGACAATAATATAGAATGATCTATAGTGTCAAATGCTTTTTTAAGATCGATAAACACCCCTATAATGTATTTGTTATTATAAGTTGCTGTTGCTATATCCTCCATTATATTCATCACAGCTGAAGCAGTGGATCTATTGGTCCGGAATCCATACTGGCTCTCACTCAACAGCATGTTCTTTTCAATAAAACTGTCTTAATTTTTCTACAAATATTTTTTCTATTATTTAAGAAAATTGTGACAGCAGTGCACTGCAAAAAGTCAGTGTTCAAAAACAAGAAAAAATTTTTAAAAAATTAGGGGTATTTTATTTGAACTAAGCAAAATTATCTGCCAATAGAACAAGAAAATTCGGCTTGTCAACACTTTCTAAAACAAGTTAAATTAGCTAACCTCAATGAACCCAAAAATACCTTAAAGTAAGTATATTCTCACTAATAACAAGTGCACTTTTCTTGGTAGAAAAAAAAGACCTTTTTGCTCAATATGTGGAAACATATTCTTAAATTAAGTAAATGCTAGTACCATTATCTTGACATAATAATATGCACTCGGCATCATTTTTTTTTTCATGCTTGAAGAAATTATTACTTTAAAAAAGTAGTTTTATACTTGGGAGTGTTGATGACACAGCTTTGCAACAGTTGATATTCCAGTTTCAAGCATGTGTTACTCAATATAGGTCATCAAATCTCAGCAACAAGCTGTAATATCTTACTCCGATAATTTAGGACCAAAACCCTTAAAACAAGTTAAACACTCTAACATAAAATCTACTTAGTGAGAAGAATTATCTTATCAGACAGAAAATAAGCAAATATCACCCTTGTTTGAGATATTTAATCTTACTTAGATTTAAGTTTTTTGCAGTGTGACGCTGGTCTGTAATTAGTAAATCTATGTGTGTATCTCCCGTTTTAAAGAGTGGAATTACCTTTGCTACCTACATTTTATTTGGAAAGGTCCCGGTTTGAAAAGAAAGATTAAAAACATAACAAAGAGGTTTGATGATACAGTCAATAGTCTTTTTCACAAGTATCGTGTCTATACCATCACTGTCTGTTGATGTCTTATTTTTCAGTTTTGTTACCAAAAGCTAGAGTATATAAATGAGTTTCAAGGTGGGACTTAAATACATCTACTGAGGGAGCATCTTTAACTATTGCCGGTCGGTCATTCCAGAGTACTGGAGCTTGATTAGAAAACGCTCTAGCCTGCAGACTTTTTTTGGGGCTCCGGGAATCACTCATTCTTCTTTTTACTGTGTTTTAGTCTCCCGACTGCCTGGTCCTGCTTGTGGAATTCCAGATGAATTTAGCAAGTTTATATCATCTATTGTTAGGGCGAAGAGTGTATCATTTGTTTGTGATTTCTACCTCCTTGCTGATAGCTCTTCTTGTCCCTTGGTAGCCGAGCTGGTATCGCTTATGGACTCCTTTCGCAAAAGGTCATACATCAGATTTGGTCGTTTCTTTTTGGAGTAAAAAATTGACCAACTCAGTATTGAACGTTTTCAAAAGAGCAACCACTATTGTATCTCAAGAGCACGGACTACTTCCAAAGTGAAGAGACTTAGACAAACTTTATTGATCCACAAGGGATATTGTTCCACACAGTAGCTCAGTTACAAAGGATGGAAAGGATAATGCAGGTATTAAGTAGACAAAAAATGTACCATAGTAGCAATATAAAATATAACATATGTAATATTTACATATTATTTATACAGTATATAATATATTCTGATATATTATATTTGTATATAATATATACAATACATAACAAATCCCAATGACCATGTACAATATTACAGTATATGTAACAGCTGCAGCAAAAAACAAACAAACAAACAAAAAAATAGTACTTTCCTAAAAAATACTTTTATTTGGGTCAGTGTTTACTGTGTTTGGCGATGGACGAGTAAGTTCTATAAACCGTTATTACGTTTGCTCAATTTAAAGCCTTGAACCTCCATTGTTTACAAGTCAAAGTAGCTGCGCAGCTGAGTTAGACTTAGACTTCTTTTTTATTGTCATTCTAATTTGAACTTTACAGTAAAGATAAGAACGAAATTTCGTTGCATTAGCTCATGGTAGTGCAGGATAAAAAAGCAATAAGGTGCATATATAGATAAATAAATAGGTTACTGTACAGATAAATTTATATTGCACTTTTTCGTATGCATCCACATTTATGGATGTGTGTTATATTGTCTTTTTTATTCAAGCGAGTTAATCCATTTTGGGGGGAGTTGAGGGGATAATTATGATGCGTTCAAGAGTCTTATGGCCTGAGGGAAGAAGCTGTTACAGAGGTTCTGCTTCGGAGGCTGCGGAACCTCTTTCTAGAGTCCAGCAGTGAAAACAGTCCTTGGTGGGGGTGGGAGGAGTCTTATTTACATGATATAGAATTGTAAAGCCTTTTTTTTTTGTCAATATAGACATGTAGTTGTCCAAGGTTAGACATTAGAAAGTTACAGACTTGGTAGAAGTTTAATCTTAGCCAGCCTACAGTTCCAACCTGTATGTCGGCCGGGCTTTGTTCCTCTCTCTCGTCCGCCAGCATTGTCGCATCCTTCGTTATTGTCGACAACAAACCACGGTAAGTAGCTGATCCCGCTATATCATCTGGTCTTATCTTACTCATTAAGTCTAATTTGACACGATTGAAAAGACATGTTATGCATCATGGCCTTCCTTCACTCCTGCATACTTGCCAACCCTCCCGTTTTTAGCGGGAGAATCCCAGTATTCAGCGCCTCTCCCGACAACCTCCCGGCAGAGATTTTCTCCCGACAAACTCCCGGTATTCAGCCGGAACTGGAGGCCACGCCCCCTCCAGCTCAATGCGGACCTGAGTGGGGACATGTCCGCTTTCCCAGCAGCTTGCCTGCCCAATGACGTCATAACATCTACGGCTTTTAGAGAGTAGAGTGCACAACAAGGAGAGAGAGTTCTTGGTTTCTTATGTGGGTTTATTGTTAGGCAGTTTCATTAACGTCCTCCCAGCGCGGTAACAACACACAACAACTGCAGTCACGTTTAGTCTACCGTAAAGCAGTTCGTCTGCCGTAAACAGCAATGTTGTGACACTCTTAAACAGGACAATACTGCCACCTACTGGATAGCCTGCAGAACACTGAAATTCAAGTATGTCTTTTATTTATATGTATAATAAAATAAAAAATAAAATACAAATATATATATAGCTAGAATTCACTGAAAGTCAAGTATTTTATACATATATATATATATATATATATGAAATACTTGATTTGGTGAATTCTAGCTGTAAATATACTCTCCTCTTAACCACGCCCTTAGCCACGCCCCAACCACGCCCCCGCCCCAAACACGCCCCCCCTGACCACGCCGCCGCCCCCGCCCCACCTCCCGATATTGGAGGTCTCAAGGTTGGCAAGTATGCTCCTGTCAGCCTACAGGATGTTCAGGTTTTAGTGGGCAAAATGAATCATCGAGCCCTGAGGACATTGTTCCTACCCCACTGCTGTTAGATGTTTTTGGTGTTGGCGGTCCTCGGGTGGTAAAATTGATAAACCTTAGACTTCAGTCTGGCTCGATCCCCAGCTTTTTTAAACATGCTCAATCCTAGTCATAAAAGCCAAATCTTGATCCTGGTGGAGCCTATAAATTACCTGCCCTTATCAAAACGTCCCTTAATGTCAAAAATCATGGAAAAAGCAGTAGCTGAGCTGCTAACCTCATCTTTGGAACAGCATGATTTTTATGATTAATATCAATCTGGCTGTAGGTCAATCCACTCCACCAAAACTGCTCTCTTGAAAGTTTCCAGTGACGTGAGGATGGCCTCTGTCTCTGGTCGCTACACAGTTTTGGTTTTACTCGATTTGACATCTGCCTTTGACACCGTAGATCACAGTGTACTGATTCATCGACTCAAATCTGAGATGGGCTTTTCTGGTGCTGTCTTCCAGTGGTTTACTTCTCATATAAATTGAAGAACTTTGAATGTTGATTTTAGTGATGTAATGTTCAATGTGTCCAAACTGTCGTGCGGAGTTGCCCAGGGCTCTGTTCTGGGGCCCGTTTTATTTGTGTTGTACCTGATGCCTCTTGGTCGGTTGATCCGTAGTTTTGAAAAATGAGTCTTATCCTTTCTTTGAAGATTATATTCAACTGTACTGCTCCTTCAAAGTTTCAGTTTCACTTTGTATCTCCTATATCCTGTATCAAAGACTGGTTGTCTTTGAATTTCCTTCAGATAAACTCATAGGCATCCGTCTGTCAGTAGTGACGATGGGTTGCACCTGGCGGAGTTCTTCCTCCCACCATCTTAGCTGGCGCCAATTGGGTGGAGTTTAAGACTGCCAGCTTCCGTTTTGTTTCCTCCCTTTAGGGGAGAGGCTGGAGTGACCTCTCCGTGGCGCATGCCTGGGCAGAAAAATATGGGGATCCTGGGTTGCCCAGTCATCAAGATCCCCCTCTCGGCCGTGTCGATGTGGCCCAGAGGAAAGCAAGGCAATACGTCTGGCATCGGCTTGGCTGCAGGAGCTGCCGGCAGGGGGTCAGCAATGACACAACGGAAACTGATCATTGCTCCCAGTAAAAAAAATCCCCCTGATTAAGAACTTCCATGATGCTCTGGGTGTATCTGTAAAAACTTCCTCAGAAACCTTGGGGTTGTGTTCGATTAATGGAGGGTCACTGTTGTTAACTCACCAAACACTGTTTTTATCACCTGAGAAATATATTTTAAGTAAGAGATTTGTTGTCGAAATCGGATCTCGAAATTGATCATTCACACGTTCATCTTGTCTCGCATTGACTATTGTAATTCTGTTTTCACTTGTTTCAACAAGTTAACACTAAAGAGACTTCAGACTGTACAGAATGCGGCTGCCAGACTTCTGACCGGTGCACCCAGAATAACCCACATTACCCCCATTTTATCCAGTCTTCATTGGCTTCCAGTCAAATTTCGTATACCGTATTTTTCGGAGTATAAGTCGCACCGGAGTATAAGTCGCACCTGCCGAAAATGCATAATAAAGAAGGAAAAAAACATATGAGTCGCACTGGAGTATAAGTCGCATTTTTGGGGGAAATTTATTTGATAAAAGCCAACACCAAGAATAGACATTTGAAAGGCAATTTCAAATAAATAAAGAATAGTGAACAACAGGCTGAATAAGTGTACGTTATATGAGGCATAAATAACCAACTGAGAAGGTGCCTGGTATGTTAACGTAACATATTATGGTAAGAGTCATTCAAATAACTATAACATATAGAACATGCTATACGTTTACCAAACAATCTGTCACTCCTAATCGCTAAATCCCATGAAATCTTATACGTCTAGTCTCTTACGTGAATGAGCTAAATAATATTATTTGATATTTTACGGTAATGTGTTAATAATTTCACACATAAGTCGCTCCTGAGTATAAGTCGCACCCCCGACCAGACTATGGAAAAAAACTGCGACTTATAGTCCGAAAAATACGGTAGTTTAAAATTTTAATCCTGACTTTCTGTGAGGTGAGGCCCCCGAAGTATATCGCTGATTTGTTGTGCCTCTACACTTCAGGGCGCAGCCTTCGGTCTACAGGCCAGAAAACCTGTAGAGACCTGGCATTACAGGCTGTAGCCCTTACACCCTGGAATGACTTGCACCAGTCCCTCTGTGAGCTTGACTGTGTTGACTCTTTGGGAAAAAAAACGTTTGAAGTCTTTTTAGAAAAGCTTTCAGTTGTTGGCTTTTTAACTTTTTTTTAAATCCTTTTTATTCTTTTTATAGCATTGACCCCGTTGTTTTAATTCAATTGTTGTTTTAATTCACCTATGTCTTGTACAGCACTTTGTGATTTTTATCTGAACAACGCTTTATAAATAAAATGTACTTACTTACTAATAAGCCGGCGTTCTTGGCACGCAGATTTTGAGACGGAACATACGGCACAATACAATCAGCAAGACAAGATGGTGCTCGACCATTTAGAATGAAGTGTATTTCTGGTCTTGTCATCCTCTTCCGGACAGAAGGACGACCCGGCAGTGCGGCTGGATCAAAAGAGAAGACGGAGATGCTTTGCTGAACGAAAAGTTGCTTTATTACAAGCCAGCGTCATTAAACAGGTCTGCAGTACCCGGAGGAGCCGAGGTCCAAAAATGAAGGACTCCCAACCTGGAGAACCAAGACCATCAGTTTTATATTCCTTCTTTCCCTATCTGGGTGTGTGCTAAGTCAGGAGAGCACAACCTGACCATGTAAAGAGTTGTTTGTGTGTAGTGACTGAAAAACAACTGCTTTTAAGTCATAACTTAAATGTTGGCGTTGAGCTAGACAGGTAGTCTTTTCTCAAGGATAGGGCTATCACTTTTGCATTCCGACGTCCCAATTAGGGCTTCTTTCCTATGAGAAGTGATCAAATCCACCTGCGAATGTCAATCTAAGGGGCCTTATCTTTTTATGTGCTCAAACTGAAATACCACTATTTACTTAAACTTGGTGGCTTGCTTTCTCCAAGGTGAATATAAACATTCACCATATGTAGAACATAATATGAGTTAATTAGTTCACTCCAAGAATTTTACATGTAAGCAAAAAAACCTTCAAATCGCACCTAAAGTGTACCCGGCGCCAGGTGAGTCAGTATAGGCGTAATATGAGGAAACTTTCCCGTCCTCGTCAAAAGTCTAGCGGCCGCATTTTGTACCAATTGTAAACTTTAATGCTCGACATTGGGAGACCCGAAAATATTACGTTACAGTAATCAAGAAGAGACGCAACAATCCTATTTATCCCTACTCAGTGACCTAGTGGTTAGATAGGTAGGTTGTGAGTTCAAACCCCAAAGATACCAAAGACTATACAAATGGGACCCATTACCTCCCTGCTTGGCACTCAGCATCAAGGGTTGGAATTGGGGGTTAAATCACCAAAAATGATTCCCGGGCGCGGCCACCGCTGCTGCTCACTGCTCCCCTCACCTCCCAAGGGGTGATCAAGGGTGATGGGTCAAACGCAGAGAATAGATTCGCCACGCGTAGTGTGTGTGTGACAATCATTGGTACTTTAACTTTATAATGATCTCAGTGTCATTGGTGGAGGAAATTTTGCGATATTACGGAGATGAAAAGAGGTTGTTTTAGTAACACTCAATATGTGACTCAAACGAGAGAGATGGGTTGAAAATAATGCTAAGATTTTTCACAGAGTTGCTTTGGACAACACATCATTGTATGTGGCCCGCAAAGCCTAGGAAGAAGTGTTTGTTAATAAAATACTTAATTTTTTTTTTACTAAATGCAAATAATTAGGAAAAAAATGCTTCTTTTAAACGTTATCTAATCATGCCAATATTACATTATTATATAGTGTATTACAAAAATATGTTAGTAAAGATAAAAAAATAAACAGTTGAATATTTGCTTGTCACCTTTACGGATGATGGATCCATTAATTTGTACATGAAAAAATCTAATAATCAAGTGCATGGGCAATAATGTAATAATATGAGGGGATTACTGGTACACATTTATATCAATGCTGTCAAATTATTTGTTTATTTATCAAAGGTTATTGCCCGCATGCATAATTTAAATTAATTTGAAAAAAGTGGCCCTCTAAAGGCAACCATTACTGCGATGTGGCCCTCAATAAAAATGAGTTTGACACCCCTGCTTTAACAAGTGCCTTTGTTGAGCAGGGCCGTAATCAGCATTTCTGTTTTCTTAGCGTTAAGATCAGGGCCGGCCCGTGGCATAGGCCGTATAGGCAAATGCTAAGGGCGCTGTCCATCAGGGGGCGCCACGCCAGTGCCACAAATGTTGGAGAAAAAAAAAAGAAAAAATAGTTGGTACTATTATTTCTAAATACAAAAAATAATCCCACGTTAATTAAAATGCAAAGTAAAGCCTATTTAATAGAAATATTATTTGTCACAACATTACGCCCCACCCCCCCACACACGGTGCGCCCCCTCCCTTCCCCTATCATGACTCATTTTTGGACGTCACCACATCAAAAAAATCAACACAAGATGTCAAAACGGCCAAAACTGTCAGGTGCCCAGGGAAGAAAAAATAGAAAAGAAGAGGAGGAGAAACGAGAAAAAGACAGAGGTAGCAGGTAGGTAACGTTATAGCCTACATGAGATTATTTGTCTGTTACAGAATGTGATAGTAACCTGGCTTTTTAGCATTAAGCCAATGTTACATGATTCGGCAATTGCTAATCAATAAATAGCTAGTTCTGTTTTAACGTCAGGTTAATATTGTGGAGGGGGCTAATTGTTATGGAAAATAATAATGTAACGTTAGGTAATTACAGTACTCCCACTTTACATTCCTTAAGGACATTTGTATTAGATCTTTTAAGCATGTGTTTTTTGTTTACATTGTTATTGCCTTCTGGTTAGCTAATGTTTGCCCTGCAGTTAATAGTCACTTTTCCACCCCTTTATATATTAGGTATAGTTGTAAGCCTAGTTGTTAAAGTGCACATCATTAATGTTAATTAAGCAATATCACATGAGAGGGAATGCTGTTTTTTAATTTGAGCACTGCTGTGATTCGGTTAAAGATAATCATAACATAACATTCTCATATAACATGTTAATTTGCTTTCTTTAAGTAAAAAAAATGGTCAAAGACAAAGCTATTCGGTTTCTTGGGAGTAGATACACTTCACTGCCGATGTGGGGGGGCGCCACCTAAAATCTTGCCTAGGGTGCCAGATTGGTTAGGGCCAGGCCTGGTTAAGATGCAAAAAGTTGCTGGACATTCATTGTTTGATATCGTTAAGACATTTCTCCAGGTGACTACAATCTGACGTGTGAAGTTTAGGGGCATGTAAAGTTGGGTGTCATCAGCATAACAGTGAAAGCTAACACGGTATTTGCGTATGCCGTCACCTAGACGGCATACGCAACAGTAGAGCCTGAGAAGTACACTGCAAAAAGTCAGTGTTCAAAAACAAGAAAAAAAAATACAAAAATTAGGGGTATTTTACTTGAACAAAGCAAAATTATCTGCCAATAGAACAAGAACATTTGGCTTGTCAAGACTGAAAATTAGCTAACCTCAACGAACCCAAAAATACCTTAAAATAAGTATATTCTCACTAATAACAAGTGCACTTTTCTTGGTAGAAAAAAAAGAGACCTTTTTGCTCAATATGATGAAAAACATTCTTAAATTAAGTAAATGCTAGTGCCATCATCTTGACATAATGATATGCGCTCGGCATTACATTTCTTGAAACCAGCAAATGTATATTAAAAACTAATTTATTGTTCTTAATGGAAAGGCAACAAGGCAACCGTTTGTTACTCTCGGGGTCTCTTAGCCACTCAGGCAAATCATATGGTCTAAAAATGCATTTTTCCATCGATAACATGACATCATCGCGCCAAGTGCGTGCTCTTTCAGTCAATTAGTGCGCATATATACAGACCGGCCCCCGGCCAAATTTTTTTTAATTGTAATTTTGAAGAATTTACCTGATTGTGCATGTTCAAAATTGTTAGAAATATCACATGTTAAATGTTTAAATATTAACTGTAAGTTTATTGTACTGTGCCAACTGTACTACTATAATAATAATAATAATACCTGGGATTTATATAGCGCTTTTCTAAGTACCCAAAGTCGCTTTACATGTAGAACCCATCATTCATTCACACCTAGGAGTACCGTATTTTTTGGACTATAAGTCAGTTTTTTTCATAGTTTGGCCAGTGCGATTTATGTTTTTTTCCTTCTTTATTGTGCATTTTCGGCAGGTGCGACTTAAACTCCGGTGCGACTTATACTCCGAAAAATACGGTACGTATTTTCTATTGTTTCATTGAAAATAAAACAGCAAAATCCATTTAGCTGTCATCTGTTTTAATTATGAGACACTATTATGTCAAAATCATGATATTTTTTTTCATGCTTGAAATAAGAAATTTTTACTTTAAAAAAGTATTTTTATACTTGTGAGTGTTGATGACACAGCTTTGCAACAGTTGATATTCTAGTTTCAAGCATGTTTTACTCAATATAGGTCATCAAATCTCAGCAACAAGCTGTATTATCTTACTGAGATCATTTAGGACCAAAACCCTTAAAACAAGTAAAACACTAACATAAAATCTGCTTAGTGAGAAGAATGATCTTATCAGACAGAAAATAAGCAAATATCACCCTTATTTGAGGTATTTAATCTTACTTAGATTTCAGTTTTTGCTGTGTAACTAAGGTGCTGGCAAATGTACTCCTTTAATTAGTGATTGTTCACAGGTGAGCCTCTTAATCACCAAACAGAGACAGGTGTGTTAATCAGCGCTCCAAAAAGACTGATGTGGCAGAGGAAGCATACAGGAAGTGGGGGGGAAAAAATACAGGGAGGAAGGAGTGCAAAACACAGGGAAAATTATATACTAAGTCTGACCTCAGCTTCTCCATCAGCAGCTTCCCTATAATTTCATGGATACATGTCGTTAATATATTATTTCGACGACCTTGGCTGGTGTTATCGACTCATTCCAAGCAGTGATACGCTTCACCATGTGAGTAGCGACATTTTATTATTTACATTTGATTATTTACAATCCGGGGAGGTGGGATGTGGAGGGGGGAGGGTGTTAGTCAAGGGTTAAAGTTGCCTGGGGGTGTTCTTTGAAGGAGGATAGAGATGCACTTTTTCTTTTACACCTGTTGGGAGTGCATTCCATATTGATGTGGCATAGAAGGAGAATGAGTTTAGACCTTTGTTAGAATTGAATAGAATAGTTAGATCGGAATCTGGGTTTAACATGGTTTGTGGAGCTCCCCCTGGTGTTGTGGTTATGGCGGTCATTTACGTTCTGAGCTGACGTCTCGTGATGTTTGAAGTTTTTTGGGGAGTATTTTTCCTGAAAGTGTGCCGAAACATCTCCTCAAGCCGAATAATGAAAGTTAAAGTACCAGTGATTGTCACACACACACTAGGTGTGGCGAAATTATTCTCTGCATTTGACCCATCACGGTTAGAGTGTCCGCCCTGAGATCGGTAGTTCGTGAGTTCAAACCCCGGCCTAGTCATAACCAAAGACTATAAAAAAATGGGACCTGTTACCTCCCTGCTTGGCACTCAGCATCAAGGGTTGGAATTGCACTGCAAAAACTGAAATCTAAGTAAGATTAAATATCTCAAATATGGGTGATATTTGCTTATTTTCTGTCTAAGATATTTTTTCTCACTAAGCAGATTTTATGTTAGAGTGTTTTACTTGTTTTAAGTGTTTTGGTCCTAAATGATCTCAGTAAGATAATACAGCTTGTTGCTGAGATTTGATGACCTATATTGAGTGAAGCATGCTTGAAACTAGAATATCAACTGATGCAAAGCTGTGTCATCAACACTCACAAGTATAAAACTGCTTTTTTAAAGTAATAATTTCTTATTTCAAGCATGTAAAAAAAAATAAAAAAAAATCATAACTTTGACACAATTGTGTCTCATAATTAAAACAGATGACAGCCAAATGGACTTTGCTGTTTTATTTTCAATGAAACAATAGGAAAAAGGTACTCATATAGTAGTACAGTTATTATTAGTGAGAATATACTTATTTTAAGGTCTTTTTGGGTTCATTGAGGTTAGCTAATTAGGGACCGCAATGTCCCTTTGGGACAGAGGACCCTACTGTATTTCATGCATTTTATTCTTTCTTTCTTTATTATTATACCGCCGCGTCTTTCAGCTGTAATTTGACCCCCTTAACATGCTTCAAAACTCACCATATTTGACACACACATCAGGACTGACGAAAATTGCCATCGAATCAAAAAACCAAACCCCAAAACTCACAATTTTGCTCTAGCGCCCCCTAGGAAAAAACACAGACAAAACTGCTTGTAACTTCCGGTAGGAATGTCGTAGAGACATGAAACAAAAACCTCTATGTAGGTCTGACTTAGGCCTAGATTTCATACATTGACATCCTTCAGCAAAAATCAACAGGAAGTTGGATATTCCCCCTTCAAAACAAAAGTTTTGTAAAAACAGTCACTTTTGCCTCTTTGAGCTGTAATTTGACCCCCTTAACATGCTTCAAAACTCACCATATTTGACACACACATCAGGACTGGCGAAAATTGCCATCTAATCAAAAAACCAAACCCCAAAACTCACAATTGCGCTCTAGCGCCACCTAGGAAAAAATAAAAACACAACTGCTCCTAGGAAGAAAACAGACAAAACTGCTTGTAACTTCCAGTAGGAATGTCGTAGAGACATGAAACAAAAACCTCTATGTAGGTCTCACTACATTTCATGTATTGACAACCCCCAGCAAAAATCAACAGGAAGTTTGCGATTCCCCCTTCAAAACATAAGTTTTGTAAAAACCAGTCACCTTTTTTCAAACAATGTCTCCTCTGAGCGTGTTTGTCGTGTCGGCTTCAAACTAGCACAGGAGAGAGATTGAACCCTTCTGATTAAAAGTTGACGAAAGAGTTTTAATTACTGCTCCGGTTTGGATTTTATGTGCCGTCAAAGTCGGTCCCGTCCATCGCTGCTTGCAGCTTTAATTTGACTTGTTTTGGAAAGTTTTGACAAGCCAAATTTTCTTGATCTATTGGCAGATAATTTTGCTTAGTTCAAATAAAATATTCCTAATTTTTGTATTTTTTTTCCTTGTTTTTGAACACTGACTTTTTGCAGTGTGGGGGTTAAAAATCACCGGGCGGCATAGCTCGCTTGGTAGAGTGGCCGTGCCAGCAACTTGAGGGTTCCAGGTTCGATCATCCTAGTCACTGCCATTGTGTCCTTGGGCAAGACACTTTACCCACCTGTTCCCGGTGCCACCCGCACTGGTTTGAATATAACTTAGATAGTGGGTATTACCATGTAAAGCGCTTTGAGTCACTAGAGAAAAAGCGCTATATAAATATAATTCACGTCACGTCAAAAATGATTCCCGGCCGCGGCCAACGCTGCTGCTCACTGCTCCCCTCACCCCCCAGGGGGTGATCTGAACATATTGATATGAATACCTGGGACACAGTCAGCCTTCCAATGATCAGTAACAGTTCAGTTGTTTCCTGCATCTCTCTTCCTCTTCCTCCTCCTCCTCCTCCTCCTTCAGTTGTAGGAGCGAGCAGCAGAGGAGTGCAGCCTCACAATCATGACTTTGCTGCTGCTCTGCAAAGCCTCTTCCTGCTTTAAGAAGCTCTCCACCTTGTCTTCATAGAGTCGGACAGGTGAGCCACCACCATCAGCCCAAAGGATATCTGTTCATTTTTACCGTGAGTACAATTCTGTCATTTAATTACCTTTTTGATGTTTGTCTCTATTTTTTGAAAGCCCTTTGCTCCTGTAAGTCGGACGTGTGCATCATTCAATTTTTTTTTTTTTTTATTACTTTTTTACTGTTTCACATCGTTTATTCAAGGTGTAGCCCCGGTGTTTGAATAGGGAAAAACATGTTACACTTATTTACATGTTTGCTGCTCCAACGCCACGGTCGTACAGAGGTGGAATTAAGTGGGGGGAAAAGGCAGTTTCTCGTCAAAAAAAAGTGATGGAAAATTAGAAAAGCAAAAGTTGCTAGAGGGAGGGAGGGAGAGGCAAAGAGAGCGCCTGGTGGGAACATGTGGAAAGACAAGACCTTGTGACAAGTCTCCTGAGAGAGGCTAAAAATCACTCATAGTTACTACTGGGTTTCATTCAAATGCTTCTCCACAGTTGGGATAAACATCTCCGCTTATTAAAGTGGTTTGCTTAGCTTTTCCTTCTTCTTTTCTCTAATTTAGTTGTCGGACAAGTGTCAAACATGGCCACAAAGCATTTACTAGCCTTTGCATGCTAATGCTAACATGGCTAATATGGTGCCAAATAAGATTTCTATCTATTGCCCAAAGACATGAGTTAATAGCGGCATTACCTTCCTTTTGTTTTTCTTCTGGTTAATATAGTTTGCAAAAAAAGCTTTAGGACAAGTGTCAAACATGGCCAAACACGTACTCGTAGGCTAATGCTAGTATGCTAAACGTAGGCGTGCTTTACCTTTTTCTTTATTTTTTGGGCTAATTTAGTTAGCAAACGGACTATTGGACAAGTGTCTAACATTGCCTACCATATTTTATTTGTAGGCTTATGTGGTTAATTATAATTACTAATAACCTTTCTAGCTCGTGCACAATTACATTAGGTCAGTGGTTCTTAACCTGAGTTCGATCGAACCCTAGGGGTTCGGTGAGTCGGGCTCAGGGGTTCGGCGGAGGTCAAAACACACCCGACTTATCGTGTAAATAAAAACTTCTCCCTATCGGCGTATTACGGATACGGCAACAGCTGACTGATTTGCAGGTGTGTAATTTGTTGTGAGTTTATGCACTGTGTTGGTTTTGTTGTTTGAACAAGGTGATGTTCATGCACGGTTCATTTTGTGCACCAGTAATAAAACATGGTAACACTTTAGCATGGGGAACATATTCACCATTAATTAGTTGCTTATTAACATGCAAATTAGTAACATATTGGCTCTTAACTATTCATTATTAAGTACTTATTAATGCCTTATTCGGCAGGGCCTTATTATAACTCTAACCCTCTAAACCTGGCCCTAACCCTCTAACCCTAACCCTAACCAAATGACTCTAAATTAAGTCTTTGTTACTTAGAATATGTTCCCCATACTAAAAAGTTACCAAAAACATATAACTTTGTCTTGAATTTGAAAAAAACAACATTTTATTTTTCACTAAAGAAGGGTTCGGTGAATGCGCATATGGAACTGGTGGGGTTCGGTACCTCCAACAAGGTTAAGAACCACTGCATTAGGTAATGACGGAGGCTAACTTAGCTTTATTTTTTTTCATATTTTGCCTGATTTAGTTAGCAAACAAACTATTGGACAAGTGTCAAACATGGCCACAAAGCATTTACTAGCCATTGGGCCAGTTACATGCTAATGCTAATATGGTGCCAAATAACCTTTCTAGCTATCGCCCAAAGACATGAGTTAATAATGGCGTTACCTTCCTCTTTTTGTTTTTCTTCTGGCTAATTCAGTTAGCAAAAAAGCTTTAGGACAAGTGTCAATCGTAGCCAAAGACGTACTAGTTGTAGGCTAATGCTAACATGGCTACTATGGTGTCAAATAACCTTTCTTGCTGGTTCCCAAAGACATGCGTTAATGACTGAGGCATGCTTGACCTTTTTCTTTTATTTTTTTTGGCTAATTTAGTTAGCAAATGGACTATTGGACAACATACTTGCCAACCTTGAGACCTCCGAATTCGAGCTTTTCTGGATGAAATGAAATTTTTTTTCCCAATCATTTTGGAACTTGCAAGCGTACTTCTTCGTCTTACTCGTCGTCGCCATGTTCCTTCTTCGTTCTTCTGCTTCGTCTCCTTCTTGTTGTGTGTGTGTGCAGTTGTGCACTGAGCTCCAAAAGCCGTAGCTGTTATAGTAGCGTTCCTAAAGAGAGGGACTCTGGGTATTTGTTCTGTTGTGTTTATGTTGTGTTACGGTGCGGATGTTCTACTGAAATGTGTTTTGTCATTCTTGTTTGGTTTGGGTTCACAGTGTGGCGCATATTTGTAACAGTGTTAAAATTGTTTATACGGCTACCGTCAGTGTGACCTGCATAGCTGCTGACCAAGGATGTCTTGCGTTAACATTAAACCAGGGCAAAGGTCATACGACGTGTCAGCATTTCTTGACATCTTCGAGTAAAGACCATTGTTAAACCCCTCCAATGCTACATTATTACGTGACTGGACCGTTACGCTGTTTATATGGAGGAAAAGCAGACCTCTGGACAGCATGCGGCTGTTAAGGGGTGAAGGTTTCAGGTGAGAGAGGACCTTAAAGGCAGTGTCTTTAAGGCACGCCCCCAATATTGTTGTCCGGGGGGAAATCGGGAGAAATTCGGGAGAATGGTTGCCCCGGGAGATTTTCGGGAGGGGCACTGAAATTCGGGAGTCTCCCGGGAAAATCGGGAGGGTTGGCAAGTATGTTGGACAAGTGTCTAACATTGCCTACCATGTTCTAGTTGTAGGCTTACGTGGTTAGTTATAATTACTAAAAAACCTTTTCCAGCTTGTGCGCAATTACATGAGGTAATGACGGAGGCTAACTTAGCTTGACTTTTTTTCTTGTTGCATCTTTTGGCTAATTTAGTTCGCAAAGAAACTATTTGACAAGTGTCAAACATGGCCTACCATATACCGTACTAGTTTAGGCTAATGCGGCTAGTATAATTACTAATAACCTTTCTCGTCGTCGGCGATCACTCGAAACGAGTATGATTGTCCTCCTGTTGGTGGGATTGCCTTCAGGAGAACACCTGTGCGTGGAATCTTTTAAAGTGGGGAGACTGGTGCACAGACAGCCACCACACAAAGAGAAGGCCAGGGTCCAATGGCATGGAGACCAAGACAATTCCGGGGGACCATCTTTGCTGCAGCCTTCTTCCGCCTTTGTGACCGTTGTGGAGCTTCTATGCGACCACTCCGCCGTTGAGGTCTTTTTTGACGAGGGAGACGCGTAGACTCCGACGTCACTTCTTCGCTGTGGGGAGCTGTATCCGGTGGCAAGGGAGACCCAGGACGACCGGCACCTGCTCACAGCTTCAGGAGGCTGCCGGAGCTCCGGTCTGTCGGAGGACCGCCTATGGTGCGCCTACCAGCACTTGCGTTTCTCTCAGGGTCTGCTCCCCTAGGCTTTTGTCTTCCCAGACTAACCCACAAGGCAGCGGGGAATAACCTTTCTAGCTGGTGCCCAAAGACATCAGCTAATGATGGTGGATTACTTAGCTTTACCGTCTCCTTTTCTTCCCTTTTTGGCTGATTTAGCGATGACAAGGACTATTGGATAAGTGTTAAACATGTCCAACATTCACCAGCCAATGGGCCAGTTGCAGGCTAATACTAACATTTGTAATTATTGCCCAAAAACATGAGCTAATGACGGTGGTTAACTTACCTTCAACTTCTAGGGATTTAGTTAGAAAAAGTGTTTTTGGATGCTAACATGACTAATAGTTCCTTTGTGGCCTAATTAGCTTCACTTCTTTTCATTTAGTCAGCAAAATGGTGAAATGTGTGAGAAATACAAACAGACCAATCACTATCAATTTGTAGTTGTGAGCTAATGCTAACTTAGCTATTATGTTGCTGAATAAACATTCTTTAACTGATCACCAAATACATCAATCAATCAATCAATCAATCAATCAAAGTTTTCTTATATAGCCCTAAATCACGAGTGTCTCAAAGGGCTGCACAAGCCACGACATCCTCGGCTCAGATCCCACACCAGGGCAAGAAATAACTCAACCCAATGGGATACAATGAGAAACCTTGGACCTGGGCGACCGGTGCAATGGACATCGAGTGGATCTAGCATAATATTGTGAGAGTCCAGTCCATAGTCGATCTAGCATAATAGTTTGAGAGTCCAGTCCATAGTGGATCTAGCATAATAGTGTGAGATTCCAGTCCGTAGTGGATCTAACATAATAGTGTGAGAGTCCAGTCCATAGTGGATCTAGCATAATAGTGTGAGAGTCCAGTCCATAGTGGATCTAACATAATAGTGTGAGAGTCCAGTCCATAGTGGATCTAGCATAATAGTGTGAGAGTCCAGTCCATAGTGGATCTAACATAATAGTGTGAGAGTCCAGTCCATAGTGGATCTAGCATAATAGTGTGAGAGTCCAGTCCATAGTGGATCTAACGTAATAGTCTGAGAGTCCAGTCCATAGTGGATCTAACATAATAGTGTGAGAGTCCAGTCCATAGTGGATCTAGCATAATAGTGTGAGAGTCCAGTCCGCAGTGGATCTAACATAATAGTGTGAGAGTCCAGTCCATAGTGGATCTAACATAATAGTGTGAGAGTCCAGTCCATAGTGGATCTAGCATAATAGTGTGAGAGTCCAGTCCATAGTGGATCTAGCATAATAGTTTGAGAGTCCAGTCCATAGTCTTAGCTTGATGTCAACACCTGTAGAGCGAAATTAGCTCAAGGCGGTGGTTTACTTGGTTTTCTCTTCTCCTATTATTCCTCTTATGGCTAATTTGGATAGCAAAAAGGCTTTAGGGTGGACTGTCCAACATGTTCAACACACAAACATCAGCTGAACATGGAGCTAGCTCAGTTGCAAGCTAACGCTAACATGGCTAACGAATAAGCGCTTACGCCTGCAGAGTTTCATTCATAATGAAACTCCATGTGGCCGCCTTCTATTTTTAAAGGCTTTGTAATCTAATAGCATTCCATAGTTTTAGATATTCTCAGCGGGATTCTCCGGATTATAAAAACAGCTATTTTGGACGAAATTTGACCTCAATCATTGTTGGTTAATTGTGTCATGAAGCAATGGATGCACAAGCGGATATTGATAACAAACGACGAAAGACAAATGTATTCTTATATTACAGAATTATATTTATCAAAATACAACTTTATCCCCCCAAAATATACGACTTTATATGAGTAAGAATATAAACATTTGTATTTATTTTATGTATTAGTTGTGAATTGATTTCAATTTTTTTTGTATTGATATTTACATAAATAAATAAATGATAAATAGGTTATACTTGTATAGCGCTTTTCTACCTTCAAGGTACTCAAAGCGCTTTGACAGTATTTCCACATTCACCCATTCACACACACATTCACACACTGATGGCGGGAGCTGCCATGCAAGGCGCTAACCAGCAGCCATCAGAGGCAAAGGGTGAAGTGTCTTGCCCAAGGACACAACGGACGTGACTAGGAAGGTAGAAGGTGGGAATTGAACCCCAGTAACCAGCAACACTCCGATTGCTGGCACAGCCACTCTACCAACTTCGCCACGCCGTCCCAAACATTAGGTGCACCTGAACAATCTATTCACAGTTTCTGTTTTTATTAAACTTTTAGTGTATTATTTAACTAGTTATAAGTTAATGAGCGCTAATGTTGCTAGGTTAAACAAGCTAACCAGGCTATGCCAATGAATGGCAGCGGTTTTAACTTTTGAAAGACGACTATTATAGATTTTCGATAAATTTCAAGGATTAAGTCGTATATTTTTAACAGAAAATGTTTAATTTGTTGAAGATTGAATTGTGTATATATATTTTTGTCAAAATATTTTAATCTATCTAAGATTAGGTCATAAATGTTTGGGAAAAATATCATCCTCCTATGATTAAGACTTACCGGTAGTATTTTTTAAAATGTTTTTTATATATGAAAAATAGTCTTGTGTTTTTGGGGAAATCTTTCTAAGATTAGGTCAATACATGATATCAGTTGTGCTGCTAACACTTTCGCCACACTGCAGTGGAATGTAAGGTAGGTTAGCTCGCAATGGTTGCGCGATATAAACGATATACATTTGAGAGTTCGATACTCTTGTAATATTGTGAAAATGCATGTAGATGCATATAGATGATCACATTTGACAGCGACAGGATACAACAAACATGTCCTCAAAGCAATGTAGCATCTGTCAGGTTCAAACACTGATGACA
>NC_084756.1:18516731-18524231 GCF_033978785.1 Entelurus aequoreus
CCCGTGCACAAACTCATGAGACAGGAGACCCCACAACAACTGCAGCTAGCAGTAAGCTAACCAAGCTAATCCACACATCCTTTAGCATACAAAAGTTCGTTTTTTTTTCAACAATTCAACAGCCATTCGGGAATTCAACACACATGCACACCAACAAGTCACAAAACAGTGTGCATTCCCACAAAACACTTTTAAAAACGACAACCAAAAAGTTTATAAAAAAAAACAAAAGGAGAGAGACATAAACATGACTTACCAGCTCCGAGCGTCAGTGCTCACTGAAGCTGGTCACAAAGGTGCCACGCCAAATCACCCCCCAGGGAAACAAAAAGGTATGTAACGGAAAATAATAGAGTGGAACCTATTTACAATGAGAAACACTTTTGGGGAAGTACACAACAAAAAATGATGTGAATAATTGAACAAAATTAAAATAAAATAAAATAAAATTTAGCTCGGCTACATACTCCCCTCTGAACTTCACCAAAATACTTCAAGACTTAGCAGAGTACTCCAATACATTCACGTTATGCAACTTATTAGTTACTCACATTACTGAGAAAATGACCAAGGAGGGCTGCGCAACCCTCCTGGGTACACTTGCAAAAAGAGGTGCCTTTTACACCACCTTACACATTACTCTACAAAGGTAATAAAAAAATATACCTTTGACAAGACAAGGAGTACCTAATATTTATCACTGCTACTGTAATACATGTTCAACCCAAACATTGGATTAAACAACTATCTTATGGTACTTGATGGTTTACAGAGGTTTGTAACTCAAACAGATATTTTCTTCTGGGTCATGTTCTGAATTAGCCTATCTACAGGTTTCACCAGCCTACCCACCCTCGTTCTTATACAGGAGACAACACTGATTGCTGTGCTTGGGGGGTCGTCGCTATGGCCTGTCCTATCAACCAAATTTGACACACTCCTTGGCCTCTGGCTGGCACTTTCATCCAGATCTGGGTCTTCAAGCTCCTCATCAGCATCCAGACATTCTGATGGCGAATTGGCAGAAGCACTGTCCAGAATCCAACTGGCTGTTCTGTCTTCTGTGACATCTCTCGTCACCACATCCGAAACCCGACTTTGTGTCTCATCATGACTTGACTCAGATGATTCAGTGAATGATGATTCAACATACTCTTCATTCTCCAAATTAAGTGGAAGAAAGTTGACACACAGGAGGCGGTTGCGATGGACAACCCTTTCATGACCACTGCAAGTGTTCCTTATCCGGTAGGTATGACACCTTGGGTCTCTTGAGACAACCACATACGGTACAGCCTCCCATTTGTCCGACAACTTCTTGCGTGCCCTTTCACATTTGTTTGACAAGAGTACTTGGTCTCCCTCAGCGATGTCATGACCTTTGGTCCTTTGGTTGTACAGTTCAGTTTGATGACGCTGACTGGTGACAGCATTGGCCTGGGCAGATGATAATGCTTCTTTTAGCTCCTCCCTCAGTTTGAGGACATATTTATCATAGTCAGAAATGTCACAGTCCCTCTCCACATTGTGGAACATTACGTCAACTGGGAGTCTGGGAATTCTCCCGTACATTAGATAAAACGGGGCATAGCCCGTCGACTCATGGGCGGTGCAGTTGTAGGCGAAAGTCAATGTCTGCAACATTTGGGGCCATTTTTGTTTGGCTCTTGGAGGGAGAGCTCTGATCATGCTTCCCAATGTCCGGTTAAAGCGTTCGACCACACCGTTTCCCATGGGATGATAAGCTGTTGTCCTCGACTTCTTTACCCCAGAGATCAGCAGCAACTCTCGGATCAGCTGGCTCTCAAAGTTGGCTCCTTGGTCGGAGTGAATTCTCTCTGGAAAGCCGTAGACACAGAAGTATCGATCCCAGAGTTGACGAGCAACCTGCTTTGCTGACTGATCATGACATGGGAAGGCGTGAGCCATTTTTGTGAAATGGTCAGTGACGACCAGGACATCCACAGTATTTCCATTTGGGATTTCAGCTGACCAAAAGTCAATGCAGACCATCTCGAGAGGGCTTGTTGTTTTGATGCTCTCGAGAGGCGCTCTCCCTTCGGGTTCGGGTGTCTTGCTCACCACACAGCGCTTGCACGACTTGACATATTCACGGACGTCTCGTTCCATGTCAATCCAAAAGAACCTCTGCCTCGCCAGGTATAGAGTCCTATGCTGTCCCTGATGCCCAGCCTCGTCATGGACACCCTGCAGAGCCTGCTTGGCCAGTGATGCAGCCACAACATACTGGTACCGCCTTCTCCCAGTTAGTGAATCTTTGCTCACTCTATATAGGATGCCATCCAACATCTTGAGCTTCTCCCACTGCTTTAGAGTCTTCTGGACTTTGAGAGGCTCTTTAACTCTTTCTCTCCTCGATGGCCTCCTGCCACGTGCCACATAGTGAATGACTCTTGCCAGTATAGTGTCTTCCTGTTGCTTGTCTTGAAGCTCTTTAAGGGAGAAGACGGGTAAGGCACTTTCTCCTGGTGGAACAATCTTATGTACATCATTTACCAGCCAAGAGATCACTCTCCCTTTGGGTCCCTCACCCCACTCAATCTGACCATCCAAGACTGCCGTCACTTCTTCACTGCTCATTGAACTGCATGCCATTTCAGATCCGCCCAGTTTTACCTCTTGGCTGTTGGTACTCAGCCGAAACACATCCTGTATCCTGGCATCCCGAATATGTTGCGCTTCCTCGAGCAGAGCCTCATATGGTTCTGCTATAAGTCTCTTGCTGACCCGTGGCTTGATGAAGGGTTGCCTGCTCAAGGCATCTGCAACGATGTTCTTACTGCCTGGGATATATTGGATACTGAAGTCGTATGGAGCCAACTTCGACACCCACCGCTGTTCACAAGCGTCCAACTTTGGCTTTGTGAGGATGTAGGTTAGCGGGTTATTATCAGTCCAAACAGTGAAGGAGTGTCCCTTCAGCCAATGGCTGAATTTGTCGCACACTGACCACTTGAGAGCGAGGAACTCCAAACGATGGGCTGGATACTTGGTTTGTGAGCGACTCAGGGCTTTGCTTGCGAAGGCTATGGGACGTGCTTTGCTCCCTCCTTCAGGGACTTGAGAGAGGACAGCGCCCAATCCATCCAATGAAGCGTCGGTTGAGAGGATGAAAGGGCGACCAAAGTCCGGATGGGCCAACACAAATGAGTTCAACAGAGCAGCCTTTAGTTGGTTGAATGCGTCGCTCTGTTCTTGAGCCCAATCCCCTGGGCTGAGCCTTTTAAAGTGAGAAGCCCGTTTTGTGTTGGCCTTTCCAGTCGCAGCAGCGGTCAGAGAGAACAGGGGCTTCGCCATACTGGAACAGTTTTGTATGAATCTCTGGTAATACATTACCATACCGAGAAAATACTTAATCTTTTTTGCTGAAGGTGTGACTCCATCCTCCATCATCAAGTCCGCTTCACTTATGTCTGTAATGACTTGTATCTTTTCAGAATCAGTGGAAACCCCATTCTCATCAATGATGTGGCCCAAGAACTTGACACTTCGCCGGAGGAAATTACACTTCTTCGGAGCCAACTTAAGCCCATGTCCTTTCAACCGCTTAAAGACCATTTCGAGTCTTTTGAGGGCTTCCTCTTCATTTGGGGCAAAGACCAAAACATCGTCGAGGTAGCACAGCAGGGTCAAAAAGTTTTGGTCTCCGAAGACACTCATCATGAGGCGCATGAAACTTGCCGGGCTGTTGCACAGGCCTTGGGGTAGTCGGTTGAACTCATGGAGGCCTACTGGTGTAGTGAAGGCAGTAAACTTCTTGTCCTGTTCGTGCATGGGGACATTGTAGAACCCCGATGTCAAGTCCATGGCGCTAAATATGGCATTTCCCCCTAGCGCAGCCAAACAGTCAGCTTGGTGAGGTACTGGATGGGCATCCTTCACGGTGCGTGCATTAAGCCACCGGTAGTCCACACAAATGCGTAGTTCCCCACTCTTTTTCCAAACCAGTACTAATGGCGAGGCCCACTCACTTGACGACTTGCGTATGATGTTCTTCTCCTCCATCTCAGAAAGGACCTCTCTTAGTTTCTGGTATTGGCTTGGTGGGACACGGCGGTATGCTAGTCGGAAGGGGCGCTCATCAGTCAGATGGATCCTGTGGACGAAGTCTTTGGCTAGGCCACAGTCCAGCTTGTCCTTGGAGAACACCTCATCATGCCTCTGTATGAGTTCCACAAGTTGACTCTTCCAATAAGGGGACACTTCACATGAGTGGATGTCTATGTCGTCCAATCCAAGATCAGCAAGCTTATCCTGAAGGGCGAGACTTACAGAGGTGTCAGGGACATGGTCAGTGTCTACTCTTACGCTTTGGCCTTGTGCTTTTAGCTCCGTGCTGGCGACATAGTCCACTCCAAGGTCAAAGTCTTCAAGTGCCACACATGGTGAAACATCAGCTAACTTCATGTTCCTCCTCAGTGTCACAGGCTTGTCACTTGGGTTCACAACCTTCACAGGAACCCACCTGTCTCCGCTCATTGACGCCACAGTTCTCCCTACCATGACGCTCTTCCGGTTGGAGTGTGATTTGGCTGGTTCCACCAGTATGGTACTTCCCTCTGAGATAGGAGCCTTTCCAGGAAGCTTTCCCCACACTATGTGCTCCTGTTTCGGTACCAGTGTCACGGCATTAGTAAGCTTCACAGTTCCAATGATGTCTGGGATAATGTCACCTTTCCATCTTGTTATGCCCGAGAGCATGCTCAAGAACTGCTCGATGCCTGGTTCACCAGTAGAGTCAGCTTTACTCATCACGCGCCAATAGCTGGGATCTTGCTTGAATTGGCGTAGCAAGTGTTTCAGCAAATTGGTGCCTACTATCATTTGGTCACGCTGGCCTGGCACGACTAGTGTGGGCACGATTGCTTCTTGTCCGTAGATTTTCAACTTTAACTGGTGAATGCACTTGGGTCGCACATGCACACCACCACAACCCACCAGAAAAATGTCTTTGGTGGACTGGGCACCCTCTGTCAGCAACCCTGCCTTGTGGAGCTCCTCCTCTGCTTCTTCACTCATCGTACAAGCCATTGAACCAGTGTCTAGCATAGCATATAGTGCAACTTGGTCATTCACCAGCACATCAGTGTAGAATAGATCATCTGCCTTCTCAAGTTTGTGTATATTCTGGAAAATCATGACACTACCATTCGGTGCAGTCTTGCAGCTCTCTTCATATATTGCATGTATGTCTTCTTCAGTTTTGAGGGTCTGACATGACGCACTCACACTTTGCCCTCCACAATGTGAGCGACTCAGTTTCCCTGGTTGGGTGTGTGGTTCTCTGCTTGGGTTTGGCGTGGAGCGGCCCGTGGGCAATCTCTCCTTGTGTGGCCAGGTTCCAGACACCCAAAGCACCTCTTCTCTTTCATGCAGTGTTCACGTGTGATGTGAGTTTTGTCACCACATACACGGCAAGAAGTGGGGCGTGTCCACTGGGTTGGCTGTTGGACAGGGGAGGCTGCTCTGGCCAAAACGCCTTCTAGCATGCTTAGTACTTGTTCTAAAGCCCCTGCTTCTGAAGTGGTGACTGCACTCACCTTTGTCTGTGTGGAAGGTTCTTGAACACCCGCTCTCGTTGCAGTCAGCTCCTCAACTACAGGTTGACAGGTAGTGGTAGCTGCTGTCACCATTTTCAACTTCTCTGCTCTAATGGCCCTCTTCCTTGCCTGATGCTCCCTCTGGTGCTCATCGATAGCTTCTTGCACCTCCACGGCTGACCATTTGCTGATAGGCTTGCATCGGAACACACTGGAGAGTTCGGGGTTGGGGCAGTTCCTGATGAACATCATAGCAATTTGCGCTGACATGTTCTCCATCTTCTCTCCACTTTTCCGCAGATGCTGGTCAGCGTGCTCGGCTGCTGTATTGAGCCGAACCCAGTAATCCACTGGGTTCTCATTTGCGTCAGACTGTGTAGAATAGAAATCAGCCATCGGTAAGCCAGACATGGGAGAGTCACTGAAGTATCTTCTGAGTATGTCGTATACCACTTCAGGGTGTGTGTTGATATCAGCACTACTCTTCAGCCCCACTTTAACGATACTCTTAGCTCGTCCCAAAAGATGACTGAGGATTTCATCCGCCTGCTCTGTAGTCGGACAATTCTTTTTATGCAGGTAAGCGTCCATCATATCTATCCACTCTTGTACGGTGTATTTGTCTGAGCCATCCCCCCTAAACATCGATGGTTCCTTGACAGCTGCATTCACCGTGATGTTCAGTCGAGACAAATCAACTGGGGAGGGTATGGGCTCGAGCGGGGGTGGTGTCATGGGGTGTGGGCGACTTAGAGTGGGGAAAGGTGTTTGGTTGGCTAATATGCGGCTAACAACAGTGTCACCAATGTGGGTTCCCAACTCCCCTAAAAGGTCACGCAATTGTGCCAGGGTGTCATTATTAGCAACGGTGGGAGTGGAAAACATTTGCCTTGCTACAGGGGTACCATCAGGGCTGCTACAGCCTGGCTGCCTAGCTTGCTCTGCAGTCCCTGCTTGCATCCACCCTCTACCCCTCCCAAATGGTGTAAAGTCCATTATATTTCAAACACAATGAATGTAACAGTGGAAATATGACGTAAAATTTAACTATACAGAGACACGTGGTATAAAGACACTGTACGTGAGGAAACGTAATGATAAATTGTGGAAAAACACAGCCACAGTAAAACAAAATCACTTTTTATAAAAAGTCTCAACGATCAACGGATCCCTTCTGATTGCTGTACGATACGCTTACTTGCTCACAGCATAACCTCGGCGATCTGCAGCAGCTGATCTGAAGAATCCGGGTCACGGCACCATTTTGAAACAGTCAGCGTTCTGCGTTGTGTATTTTCTTAGTGAGGCACACACACTGGAGTTGAATCACGGGGATTTATTCACCTTTTTTTGGAAAAAACAAAAACAGGGCGTCACACACAGTCCACGGCAAACGGAATCTCTCTCCACAGCTCCGAGCGTCAGTGCTCACTCAATTCAATTATACATGTTTAAATGTGGAAATGGAAATAATAATAATAAAGGTAAAAAAAAAAGCATAATAGTCTCAAATAAATTAATTAAATAAAACACAGTATATAAAATATATACTTCAGCAAATAACAATATATATTAAGAAAAAGGATCCTTAAATGTGCAGCAATACACCTCATCTTTCCCACCCACATCAATTCTTTTTATATTTTTGATACAATAAACTAAGCCAAAAAAACTCATAACAGACATACCTTTTTTTTGGAAAAAACAAAAACAGGGCGTCACACACAGTCCACGGCAAACGGAATCTCTCTCCACTAAAGAATAAAGAAAAAAATACACACTCATATAAATGCTACAGCGGCACACAAGATGTCCACACAGACACACAGCAGAGCCCCTGACCCGTGCACAAACTCATGAGACAGGAGACCCCACAACAACTGCAGCTAGCAGTAAGCTAACCAAGCTAATCCACACATCCTTTAGCATACAAAAGTTC
>NC_084756.1:18526731-18539231 GCF_033978785.1 Entelurus aequoreus
AGAGAGTAACAAGTGGTAGAAAATGGATTGATGGATGGGCTAGAAATGACAATAAAAAAAAAAAATTATATATATACATATATATTACTGTACACTTTTTTAAATTTTTTTACTCTAGACTACCTGCGGGCTGGATTTTGGACACTGGTGGTCAGGGTCTGGCCCGTGGGCCGTAGTTTGGGGACCACTGTGGGAAAATACACTCAATGACTGCTAACGTAAGCTATCCAAATTGCTATTAATACTTAACATCTACAGCTAATGCACGTGCATGTGTTCCGTACGTATGTAATTACGTCAAATATGATTTGCCAGAGCGGCTAGGAGACCCCGAGAGTAACAAGCGGTAGAAAATGAATTGATGGATGGGCTAGAAAGGACAGATTAAAAAATATATAATTTAAAAAAAAAAAAAAAAAAAGTTTTTGTTTTAGTCAGGACTACCTGCGGGCCGGATTTTGGAGGCTGGCAGGCCGTATCTGGCCCGCGGGCCTTAGTTTTGGGACCCCTGGTCTAAAAAAAACAAGACAATTCAGTCAGCCTTACAGTGAGACATGTTGCTGGTCTGAGGCTGCACGAGTGCTGCCGGCCGTCCAAACTGTACTTAAATCCCCTTTTTCAAGTATTTGTTTTAACCACAAAAGCTACATTGATAATATATTACTTTCTAATAATGTTCTACCTTTGGAAAAATAATGACAGCCTGTTTTGAAAGGTTTAGATCAGGGGTCACCAACCTTTTTGAAACCAAGAGCTACTTCTTGGGTACTGATTAATGCGAAGGGCTACCAGTTTGATACACACTTAAATAAATTGCCAGAAATAGCCAATTTGCTCAATTTACCTTTAACTCTATGTTATTATTAATAATTAATTATATTTACACTTAATTGAACGGTTTAAAAGAGGAGAAAACACGAAAAAATGACAATTAAATTTTGAAACATAGTTTATCTTCAATTTTGACTCTTTAAAATTCAAAATTCAACCGAAAAAAAGAAGAGGAAAACTAGCTAATTCGAATCTTTTTGAAAAAATAAAAAAAATAATTTATGGAACATCATTAGTAATTTTTCCTGATTAAGATTAATTTTAGAATTTTGATGACATGTTTTAAATAGGTTAAAATCCAATCTGCACTTTGTTAGAATATATAACAAATTGGACCAAGCTATATTTCTAACAAAGACAAATCATTATTTCTTCTAGATTTTCCAGAACAAACATTTTAAAAAATAATTCAAAAGACTTTGAAATAAGATTTAAATTTGATTCTACAGATTTTCTAGATTTGCCAGAATAATTTTTTAAAATTTTGATCATAATAAGTTTGAAGAAATATTTCACAAATATTCTTCGTCGAAAAAACAGAAGCTAAAATGAAGAATTAAATTAACATTTATTTATTATTCTTTACAATTAAAAAAATAAATTTACTTGAACATCGATTTAAATTGTCAGGAAAGAAGAGGAAGGAATTTAAAAGGTAAAAAGGTATATGTGTTTAAAAATCCTAAAATCATTTTTAAGGTTGTATTTTTTCTCTAAAATTGTCTTTCTGAAAGTTATAAGAAGCAAAGTAAAAAAATGTATGAATTTATTTAAACAACTGAAGACCAAGTCTTTAAAATATTTTATTGGATTTTCAAATTCTATTTGAGTTTTGTCTCTCTTAGAATTAAAAATGTCGGGCAAAGCGAGACCAGCTTGCTAGTAAATAAATACAATAAAAAAAAAAATAGAGGCAGCTCACCGGTAAGTGCTGCTATTTGAGCTATTTTTAGAACAGGCCAGCGGGCTACTCATCTGGTCCTTACGGGCGACCTGGTGCCCGCGGGCACCGTGTTGGTGACCCCTGGTTTAGATGAAATACAAGGATCCTGTAATTAGTGTAAACTAAATATTAGAATTCCTTTTTTTTTCTTTTTTTCATTTATTTATTTATTTCAGGCAATGACATAAAAAAAAAAAGTACAAAGTGGACTGTACATAATAATATAAATTAATATAGTGCAAAAGGTAATGTATAGTATGCAATGCATGAAGGATGTGGCATGTTCTACTTTATTACTGTACATTGTACTGTATTACAGTATATTCCAATATCCCCTTCATTCCATGGTTGGTGGTGATGGCTGCTCTGCAGTCACTAGCAGCAGCTAATTAACAAGGAGCAGCGAGTGAACCGAGTCACCTCGCAAAAAGGGAGGCGGCCGGCTATTTTAGGTTCCCTGTGCAGGTCAGGCAGCATAGCATAGAGATAGTCTGCCTAGAGCGGGCAACCTAGACCGGAGCAGAAGGGACGCCGTTCCTTTTCTGCTCCTCGCTATGCTCCGGCCTTGGCCTACTGCACGGTGCAGCGAGTGCACGAGGTCACTGATGCTATCGCTCGCTCTAAGCTGCTACTTTAATGGCCGCGCTGCGTCGGTGTGTGGGGCCGACATTAGCATGGCCAAGTTATTTCCTCTCAGGGGTTATTTCCACTCGCTGGACAGGATTTTTCCGTTCACAAGAAAATGTCTTTCTGCTATCCCCATACGTTGACAGCAGACCACTGAAAAAGGGGGGCCGGCGGGGGATGGTTCATGGAGGAAGTCATCATGTAGCTGTTTGATGATGACGTTACCCAGTGACATGTTTTATTTGGCAGCCTAGTCCATGATGCTGTGTGGCCGTTGGACTATATTTTCAAGGTCATCAGGATGTATATTTTCTATATACACTATATTGCCAAAAGTTTTTGGCCACCCATCCAAATGAGAATCAGGTGTCCTAATCACAGGTGTATAATCATCATCATCATCATCATCATTTATTTTTATTCCTTTCATGAAAATGCATATATACAAGCCATATACAGTTGACACTTTTGTTGTTTTTTTGTTTCTTATACATAATAAAATCAAGCACTTAGGCATGGAGACTGTTTCTACAAACATTTGTGAAAGAATGGGCCGCTTTCAGTGATTTTCAGCGTGGAACTGTCATTGGAGGCCACCTGTGCAACAAATCCAGTCGTGAAATTTCCTCGTTTGTAAATATTCCAAAGTCAACTTTATTATAAGAAAATGGAAGAGTTTGGGAACAACAGCAACTCAGCCACCAAGTGGTAGGCCACGTAAACTGAGCGCAAAGACTTTCTGCACAGTCAGTTGCTACGGAGCTCCAAACTTCATCATCAGTGTGTGAATGTGTGAATGGGTGAATGTGGAAAATAGTGTCAAAGCGCTTTGAGTTCCTGAAAAAGGTAGAAAAGCGCTATACAAGTACGACCCATTTACCATTTCATGTGACCTTCCAATTAGCCCACGTACAGTACGCAGAGACATACAGTACTTGCCAACCTTGAGACCTTCGAATTTGGGAGATTGGGGGGGAGGCGGTTGAGGTGGGCGGGGTTGGGTTTGGGGTTTGGTGGTAGCGGGGGTGTATATTGTAGCCCGGAAGAGTTAGGGCTGCAAGGGATTCTGGGTATTTGTTCTGTTGTGTTTATGTTGTGTTACGGTGAGGATGTTCTCCCGAAATGTGTTTGTCATTCTTGTTGGGTGTGGGTTCACAGTGTGGCGCATATTTGTGACAGTGTTAAAGTTCTTTATACGGCCACCCTCAGTGTGACCTGTATGGCTGTTGATCAAGTATGTCTTGCAGTCCCTTTCGTGTGTATGCAGAAGCCGCATACAACATGTGATTGGGCCGCCACGCTGTTTGTATGGTGAAAAAGCGGCCGCGTCGACAGGTTGTAGAGGACGCTAAAGGCAGTGCCATCACGGCACGCCCTTAATATTGTTGTCCAGGTGAAAATCGGGAGATTTTCGGGAGGGGCACTGAAATTCGTGAGTCTCCCGGAAAAATCGGGATGGTTGGCAAGTATGCGCAGAGAGCTTAATGGAATGGGTTTCCATGGCCGAACAGCTGCATCTAAGCCATACATCACCAAGTCCAATGCAAAGCGTGGGATGCAGTGCTGTAAGCACGTCGCCACTGGACTCTAGAGCAGTGGAGACGCCTTCTCTGGAGTGATGAATCACGCTTTTCCATCTGGCAATCTGATGTATGAGTCTGGGTTTGGAGGTTGCCAGGAAAATGCCGAGTGTGAAATTTGGTGGAGGAGGAATTTTGGTGTGGGGTTGTTTTTCATGAGTTGGGCTTGGCCCCTTAGTTCCAGTGAAAGGAACTTTGAATGCTCCAGGATACCAAAACATTTTGGACAATTCCATGGGATGGCACTTCAAGTTCATATGTGAGTAAAGGCAGGTGACCAAATACTTTTGGCAATATAGTGTATGTTGAGGGGAAAAAAATGATTTTTGGAGGATTAGGTTGTGTATTTTCAAGCGGATTAAGTCACATTTTTGAAAAAAAAAAAATTGGAATACTTCGATAATTAGGTCCTATAGTGTTGGGAATTTTTTGTTTTTGGGGAGGAAATTTAATTATACTTTTTTAAGGAAACAATGTTAATCTTTCGACGATTAAGTGGTGTGTTTTCCAGAAAATAGTGGAGAATGATGTTGTGTACTGTATATACAAAACCCAAAACCAGTGAAGTTGGCACGTTGTGTAAATGGTAAATAAAAACAGAATGCAATGATTTGCAAATCCTTTTCAGCTTATATTCAATTGAATAGACTGCAAAGGCAAGATATTTAATGTTCACACTGGTAAACTGTTATTTTTTGCAAATATTAGCTCATTTGGAATTTGATGCCTGCAACATGTTTCAAAAAAGCTGGCACAAGTGGAAAAAAAGACTGAGAAAGTTGAGGAATGCTCATCAAACACTTATTTGGAACATCCCACAGGTGAACAGGCTAATTGGGAACAGGTGGGTGCCATGATTGGGTATAAAAGCAGCTTCCATGAAATGCTCAGTCATTCACAAACAAGGAGGGGTGAGGGTCACCACTTTGTGAACAAATGTGTGAGCAAATTGTCGAACATTTTAGAACAACATTGCTCAACGAGCTATTGCAAGGAATTTAGGGATTTCACCATCTACAGTCCATATGTTGCCATCCAAGCAACGTTATCATGGACGCCCCTGCTTATTTCAGCAAGACAATGCCAAGCCACGTATTACAACAGCGTGGCTTCATAGTAAAAGAGTGTGGGTACTAGACTGGCCTGCCTGTAGTCCAGACCTGTCTCCCATTGAAAATGTGTGGCACATTATGAAGCCTAAAATACGACAACGGAGACCCCGGACTGTTGAACAACTTAAGCTGTACATCAATCAAGAATGGGAAAGCATTCCACCTGAGAAGCTTCAAAAATCTGATTCCTCAGTTCCCAAACGTTTACTGAGTGTTGTTAAAAGGAAAGGCCATGTAACACAGTGGTAAAAATGCCCCTGTGACAGATTTTTTTGCAATGTGTTGCTGCCATTAAATTCAAAGTTAATGATTATTTGCAAAAAAAAAAGAAGTTTCTCAGTTGGAACATTAAATATTTTGTCTTTGCAGTCTATTCAATTGAATATAGGTTGGAAAAGGATTTGCAAATCATTGTATTCTGTTTTTATTTACAATTTACACAACGTGCCAACTTCACTGGTTTTGGGTCTTGTAGTGCATAAAAGCTTTTCGAGGATTAAATCGTATATTTTCGAGAGAATGGCTTCATACTTTTGGGGATTTTGTCGTGTTTTTACAAGAAATTGTAACAATATATAAAATTTAAGTTGTGTATTTCTGGAAAAAAAAGTTGCAATCTTTCAAGGATTTAGTTATATATTTTACATAAAAAATGGGAATATTTTGAGAATGAAGTCCAATATTGTTGACAAAAAGTTTTAATCTTTGGATGACTAAATTATACGTTTTCAAGTTTTTTTTTGTTTTTTTTGAGGATTAAGTCCTAAAAATTCAAGAAAGAGAATTAAGTTGAATATCTTAAAAGTAAAATATCACAATCTTTCAAGGACTAAAAAAAGTCATGTTTTCTTTAAAAAAGTTGGGGCATTTTGTGACGGCGTGGCAGAAACTTGAGGGTTCCAGGTTCGATCTCCGCTTCCACTATCCTAGTCACTGCTATTGTGTCCTTGAGCAAGACAATTTACCCACCTGCTCCCACTGGTTTAAATGTAGCTTAAAGATGCAGGTAATGGGTTGGACTATGGACTCCAAAAACTCCGCTTTGAGTTTTTGGAGAAAAGCGCTATATAAATAAAATTCACTTCACTGCTTTCGAGGAATTAGTCACATATTTTTGAGAAAAAAAATCGAAATATTTAGAAAATTAGATCCTACTTGTATATAATATTTTTTATTTTGAAAGATTGTTGTACAATTTTGAGAAATTTTTAAGGATAAAGTTATATATTTTCAAGGAAAAACGGTACTCTTTTAAGGATGAAGTCGTATATATTTTCTGAAAATTTGTGTATTGTTTTGATAATCAAGTCGTATATTGTTGAAAAAATCCAAAATGTTTTCAAGGATTAATTAATATAATTTCAAGAAAAAAAACATGTTATCTTTTGATAATTAAGTTGTGTATTATTTGGAAATATGTCCCAGTTTTTGTGGATGAAATCGTGTATATTCGAGGAAAAAAAGTTTCAATCTTTTGAATATTTGGTTATATATTTTGTAGAAAAATATTTTGAATATTTTTAGAGTTGGGTCCTATTTGTCAGGAGCTGCTTAAGGCAGATGGTGAGTAAAAATAATGTTATTTAATACAAACAGAAGTCACACGCTCTCAAGGAGTAGGAGGAGAACAAAAGAAGGCAAGTGCAAACGTAAGTGCACAAGATACGTTACTTATTTTGTAAAAGAAACAACATATGTACGTCAAGCTTGAGTCAAAGCATGAGGTAATTGGCTGGGACACACCTGCACCCGGTTGTCAATCTGGCAGCAGGTGTGGAAGCCTGTGCACGGCATGAGGAAGTAGACATTACATAATAAGAGCACAGGACAGGAACTACTATAACACACACAGAGAAAAAGCAAACATAAGTCCAAAAACTGTTACAAGGATAAAAACAGTATTTGTTGAAAAAAAAAGTTTTAATCTTTGAAAGACTATGCTAGAGACTTTCGAGAAATTTCAAGGATTAAGTCGCATATTTTCAAAGGGAAAATCTTTCATCTTTTGAGGGGTTAAGTCGTATATTTTTTTTAGAAAATATTGTCATCTTTCTAAGATCAGGTAATGTAATTTTGAGTAAAACATCGTAATATTTTGATGCTTAAGTCTTATATTTTCATGAAAATAGTATCAATCTTTTAGTTGTATAGTCACAAAAAAATGTCACAATCCTTCAAAGATTAAGTTGTTCATTTTCAAAGAAAAAAGTTGCGATCTTTTGAGGATTTTGTCATATTTTTTTTAGGAATTTTTTTTCTAATCTTTAGAGAATTAATGTATTTTCAAGAAAAATATTACAATCATATTTTAAAAAAAAAAATGAATATTTGGAGAATTAGGTAGAAAATATTTAAACAAACAATGTTTTACTCGTTTTATAACACACACACTCAAAAGTAGACTGGATAGTAAAAGCCCAAACTCACTGCTCTTTGTCAAACTACTGTTTTAATGAATTATAACTAATAATAGTAACAATTTATTATAATTACAGTGATTAAGTTCTATATTTTAAAGGGAAAATTATTTATCTTTAGAGGATATTTTTCCAATATTAGGTCATATATTTTTGAAGAAAATATCCTTTGAGGATTAAAAAGCCGTGTAGTAAAATTTGTAATCTTGTCTCTTTCAGGGAAATATTGTCATCTTTCTAAGATTAAGTCTTGTATTTTGAATAAGAAATTTTAATCATTTGATCATTAAATCTTACATTTTCAAGAAAATAGTATCAATCTTTTGGGGGATTTAGTCGTATAGTCATAAGAAAAATGTCACAATCTTTCAAAAATTAAGTTGTTCATTTTCAAAGAAAAAAGTTGCAATCTTTTGAGTATTTTGTCGTATATTTTCAGGAAAAATTTGTTCTAATCTTTAGAGAATTAAATATTGTATTAAGAAAAATGTCACAATCATACATTTTTTTAAATGAATATTTGGAGAATTAGGTCAATTATTTCAACAAACGATGTTTTACTCGTTTTATAACACACAGACTCAAAAGTAGACTGGATAGTAAAAGCCCAAACTCACTGCTCTTTGTCAAATTACTGTTTTAATGAATTATAACTAATAATAGTAACAATTTATTATAATTACAGTGATTAAGTTGTATATTTTGAAGGGAAAATTATTTATCTTTGTAGAATTTTTTTCCAATATTAGGTCATATATTTTTGAAGAAAATATTATCCTTCTAGGATTAGAAAGTCGTGTTGTAACATTTGTAATCTCGTATTTTTTTAGGGTAATGTCATCTTTCTAAGATTAAGTCTTGTACTTTGAGTAAGGAATTGTAATCTTTTGATGGTTAAGTCTTATATTTTCAAGAAAACAGCATCAATCTTTTGGGGCAGTTAGTCGTTTAGTCACAAGAAAAATGTCACAATCTTTCAAATGATTAAGTTGTCTATTTTCAAAGAAAAAAGTTTCAATCTTTTGAGGATTTTGTCGTATATTGTCAGGAACAAATAGTTCCAATCTTTAGAGAATTAAATGTATTTTCAAAAAAATGTCACAATTATGTTTAAAAAAAAATAGAAGATATTACAACAAACTATGTTTTACTCGTTTTATAACACAGACTCAAAAGTAGACTAGATAGTAAAATCCCAAACTCACTGCTCTTTGTCAAATTACTGTTTTAATGAATTATAACTAATAATAGTAACAATTTATTATAATTACAGGGATTAGGTTGGATATTTGAAACGGAAGATGTTTTATCTTTAGAGGATTACGTTGTATATTTTTTTGCGAAAACACTGAAATCTTTCCAATATTAGGTCATATTTTTGAAGAAAATATTATCCTTCTAGGATTAAGAAGTTGTGTAGTAAAATTTGGAATCTTGTATTTTTTAGGGAAATATTGTCATCTTTCCAAGATTAGGTCATTTATTTTTTGAGGGAAAACATTTAAGGTTTTTAGGATTATTCATATATTCTAAATAAAGAAATAAAAATATATTTAGTTTTAGTTTTAATAATTTTTTTTTACTTTTACAAAAACAAAAATGGATAAACCACAAAAAGCTGGCCATCTGAAAAAAAAAAAAAAAAACTTAAAAAAAAAAACACTCCGCACAACATTAGCAATAATAGTAGCTAACATGAGAGGTGTCCTGGCTGGTCCGCTCTTATCTTAGACCAATAAAGAAGGTGATTGCTGTTTTTTGTGTCTTTAAAGGGCTCACAGAAGGAATTCTGGTTGTAAAACGTCTAATTTATTAATTGCTTTGTCCTCAAGCTAACTATCACTGATTTTCTTATTGGTCCTAATAGCTTGCAGTTAAGCACTTTGGCTTAGGTATTTAAGCTAAGTAGATGTGAAGATTGTCCGGTTGTGGTGCGAGCGAACATGTAACATGTACTCAAACTTTTTAAACTCTTTCTTATCACTCCTCTGTATAGACAGTATTGTTACATGTAAGAAGTACCACACATCGTCAAATCAATATTTGCTCAGAGCTGCTGCTTGCTCGGAATTAGTCTTTAGGGGACAGACGTTAAAATATTTACATTTTACTTGAACTCGCTTTGTGCGACGCTTTGTCACTTCAAAGTGAGCCAAAGGAAGGAACTTTTGATGTTGACAAGAAGAACCTTTTTTGTAACTTTTTCTATCCACTTTCAACTGACTGCATTATTTCGGTGACTTTCCAATAGAGGTGAGAATCTTTGGGCAACAAATGATTTCCAATTCCCAGGGAGACAATTTGGTTCAGAATCGATTCTTGATATAACACGATTCTTGACTCGAAGCGATGCTCGCAATGTATTATTTGATATAATAATTATAACTAGGAATGTGTGTGGAGTTGAACTGAAATGTCCAGGGTGAGTGGAGTGTGTGGATGGTGGAAAGGTTCAAATCGGATGAGAAATGTGGAATATATGAAGAGGTTTGTAGATTGGCCATTCATTTTCAATGGAGAAAAAAAAAAAAGGTAATTCCAGGAAAACTGGGAATTTTGGGAAACACCTTGGCTTGAATGGCCAGGAAGAGTGGACTGCGTGGATGGTGGAACATTTCAAATCGGGTGAGAAATGTGGGAGTTGTAGATCTTTGGTAGTCTCCAATCATTTGAAAGAGAATTTCCTGGTAATTTAGAAAAACAATACATTTTGTGTAATACGACATAACACAATTGGCCTGATAATACTGAACGGGTTAGCGTTGGAATATTTCGGGATTGGTCGAGAAAAATGAAAGCATTTTCTTTTTATTAGAAAATGAGTTTTACCAAAAAATGGGAAAATCAAACGTTTTTCTAACCAAAAAAATGAATGGCTTGAATGTCCCGACTAAGAGGAACACTCTGATGGTGGTACAGTTGAAATCGGATGAAAAATATGGAATATATGAAGAGGGTTGTAGACTGGTCATTAATTTTGAATAGAGAAAAAAATACTGGTAATTCCAGGAAAAATATCAAAAGTGGGAAACAAGTTGGCTTGAATGTCCAGGAAGAGTGGACTGTGTGGATGGTGGAATGTTTCGAATCGGGTGAGAAATGTGGGACTTGTAGAACCTTGGTAATCCCCATTCATTTGAAAGGGACTTCCCTGGTAATTTAGAAAAGCGAGAAATTTTGTGTAATACGACATTGGCCTGATACTACTGAGCGGGTTAGCGTTGGAATATTTCGGAATTGTTCGAGAAAAATACAAGTATTTTCTTTTTATTAGAAAATAAGTTTTACCAAAAAATGGGAAAACCGGCAAAACCAAAGTTTTTTCTAAATCAAAAAATGAATGGCTTGAATGTCCCGACTAAGAGGAACACTCTGATGGTGGTACAGTTGAAATCGGATGAAAAATGTGGAATATATGAAGAGGTTTGTAGATCGGCCATTAATTTTGAATGGAGAAAAAAATAATGGTAAATCCAAGAATATTATCAAAAGTGGGAAACACATTGGCTTGAATGTCCAGGAAGAGTGGACTGTGTGAATGGTGGAATGTTTCGAATCGGGTGAGAAATGTGGGAGTTGTAGAACTTTGATCATCCCCATTCATTTGAGAGGGAATTTCCTGGTAATTTAGAAAAGCGAGAAATTTTGGGTAATACGACATAGCACAATTGGCCTGATAATACTGAGCGGGTTAACGTTGGAATATTTCGGAATTGGTCGAGAAAAATGAAAGTATTTTGTCTTTATTCGAAAATACGTTTTACCAAAAAACGGGAAAACTTGGAAAATCGACATTTTTTCTGACAAAAAATAAATGGCTCGAATATCCCAACTAAGAGGAACTTTCTGTCGGTAGTATAGTTGAAATCGGATAAAAAATGTGGAATATATGAAGAGGTTTGTAGATCAGCCATTCATTTTCAATGGAGAAAAAAATAATGGTAATTCCAGGAAAATTTTCAAATGGGTGAAACATGTTGGCTTGAATGTCCAGGAAGAGTGGACTGTCTGAATGGTGGAACGTTTTGAATCGGGTGAGAAATGTGGGAGTTGTAGAACTTTGGTAATCTCCATTCATTTGAATGGAAATTTCCTGGTAATTTAGAAAAACGACAAATTTTGTTCAATACGACATTGGCCTGATAATACTGAGCAGGTTAACTTTGGAATATTTCGGAATTGGTGGAGAAAAATGAAAGTATTTTCTCTTTTATTAGAAAATACGTTTTACCAAAAAAACGGGAAAACTGGGAAAAACAGTTTTCTGACCAAAAAAAGAAATGGCTTGAATGTCCCGACTAAGAGGAGCGCTCTGAGAGTGGTGCAGTTGAAATCAGATGAAAAATGTGGAATATATGAAGAGGTTTGCAGATTGGCCATTCATTTTCAATGGAGAAAAAAAATAATGGTAATTCCAGGAAAACCGGGAATTTTGGGAAACACGTTGGCCAGGAAGAGTGGACTGTGTGGATGGTGGAATGTTTTGAATCGGGTGAGAAATGTGGGAGTTGTATCATCCCCATTCATTTGAAAGGGAATTTCCTGGTAATTTAGAAAAGCAAGACATTTTGTGTAATACGACATAGCACAATTGGCCTGATAATACTGAGCGGGTTAATGTTGGAATGTTTCGGAATTGGTCGAGAAAAACTAAAGTATTTTCTTTTAATTAGAAAATAGTTTTTTCCCCAAAATAAACGGGAAAACCAAACATTTTTCTGACTAAAAAAATAAATGGCTTGAATGTCCCGACTAAGAGGAACACTCTGAAGGTGGTACAGTTGAAAAATGTGTGAGAAAGGAAAAAGGGCAAAAACGGTGGTATTTATAAGCCAGAAATCCAGGTAATCAGGGAAATTTTGGAAGCGAAAAACATGTTGGCTTGAAGGTCCTGGGTGAGTTGAGTGTGTGGATGGTGGAACACACACACACACACACACCATCATCATCGGTGGTCACTCGAACGAGTATGACGATCCTCCTGGTAGGG
>NC_084756.1:18544231-18546731 GCF_033978785.1 Entelurus aequoreus
CCTTCCCTACTGAGCTAAAGATAGTAGTAATAATTCATTATAATTACAGAAAGAAACACCACCAAAGGCTTCCTTATTGTCCGCTGTCTACTGTCGTCCACAAGTTGCAGACATTTCTGTATGTTTTACCCTTGAAAAGTGTTTGTTTATCTTAAACAACAGCACATTTACTCTTGCACGTTCAAAGCGATCTAAAGGGCACATTTTTGTTGTTAAATGAGAGCAGATGAGAGTTTATCATCACACTTCAACATCTCTATCATATAAATGCGGCCTCTTTGCTCGGTCAGCATTGCAAATTAAAATCTGTTCCTACTGGTCTTACCCTGGATAAATACACATGTAAATACAAGTAAACTACTAAATTATGTTAAATGATGGGGAAGGCTTAGCGCTGTAAACAGGAAGTAGGTCTAAGGCGGGGGTCAGCAACCCCTGGCTCTTTAGTGCCGCCCTAGTGGCTCCCTGGAGCTTTTTAAAAAAGGATTGATAATGGAAAAAGATGGGGAAAAATATATTTTTTTGGTTTTAGTATGTTTTTTGTTTGAGGACAAACATGACACAAACCTTCCTAATTGTTAGAAAGCCCACTGTTTAATATGTGTGTGTGTGTGTGTGTGTGTGTGTGTGTGTGTGTATGCTTCACTGATGAGACTATTTGGTGAACACCGTTATGTCCTACTAATTTCGGCTGTTCTTGAACTCAACATAGTGTGGACTGTGACGCAACAGTTTGTTAAACATGTAAAATCTTCCACTCCTCTTTTGTCTCATTTTGTCCACCAAACGTTTTATGCTGTGCGTGAATGCACAAAGGTGAGCTTTGTGGATGTTGGAGTGCTAATCAGGCATGTTTGGTCAGTGCATGACTGCAAGCTAATTAATGCTAACATGCTATTTAGGCTAGCTGTATGTACATATTGCATCATTATGCCTCGTTTGTAGGTATATTCGAGCTCATTTAATATCCTTTACTTTCATCCTCTTTGTATATAATTTAGTTTTGCATTATCTGTATGTAATATTGGCTGCATTTCAGATAGTTGTTAGTGTGCCATGTTGTTCCAGACCACAGCAAACATTACCTAGCTTGCAAAGATTGTGATAAATCTATTAAAAGTAGACAGCTTTAACTTAGACACACACATTTATACCTTTGGCCATTAAAAGCCAGTCATTTCCAGGAGTTATCTCACCTTCTGAGTAGCCTCTGATGCACTAATGCTTTCTAATGTTGTAAAAATGTGTAGAATGAATATTAAATGTCAACATTTCTGTCAACGAAGATTTGCGTCAGCCTGCGACACACAGTCATTTTGATAGTAGGCTATTATAGCTAATATAGACACTTACGTCATGTGTTGCCTTCATTATAACACTTATATAAGACTTTAAAAGTCATTTTGATAGTAGGCTACTATAGCTAATATAGACACTTACACCATGTGTTGCCTTCATTATAACACTTGTATAAGACTTTAAATGTAATTTTGATAGTTGGCTATTATAGCTAATATAGACACTTACACCATGTGTTGCCTTCATTATAACACTTATATAAGACTTTAAGTCATTTTGATAGTAGGCTATTATAGCTAATATAGACACTTACATCATGGGTTGCCTTCATTATAACACTTATATAAGACTTTAAATGTAATTTTGATAGTAGGCTATTATAGCTAATATAGACACTTACGCCATGTGTTGCCTTCATTATAACACTTATATAAGACTTTAAAAGTCATTTTGATAGTAGGCTACTATAGCTAATATAGACACTTACATCATGTGTTGTCATCATTATAAGACTTGTATAGGGCTTTTCATTTTTTGCGGCTCTAGACAGATTTTTTTTTTTGTATTTTTGGTCCAATATGGCTCTTTCAACATTTTGGGTTGCCGACCCCTGCTTTAAGGCATGCGGTAGGACAACAATAATGTTGTTTGAGCAAAAAAAAGTTTATATATTGCACTTTGTCTACACAAGAAACAAATATATGTATTGATTAGACAGTTGACGTGTGTTTTTGAGCGACGCTCGGGGACAAATAATTTTTGTGAAAATGACGCCGATCGCCCAAAATAAACTGAGAAGTTGCGGGAATTGGACAAAGTTGCGGGGTTGCGCTTAATTAGCGTGAATTGGCGAGATCGAATCATTGGAAAGTTCCTACAGGGACTGATTTGTTCAAACCCTCATTTAAACACTTTTTAAAGGGGACCTTTGATCATTTTCTTTTTTTTTTATACTTATATTGTTACAAAGTTAAATGCCAAACCACCAAATCATAAGGTTAATGCATTTTGGCATGAGCTTGTATGCAGTTTTAGATACCTCAGCGAGGTGGACGTACTTATTTGGGCAAGGGGAGGAGCTCCGTAGGAATTTGAGGGGACAAAAGAGAAGGGGGGATAAAGGGTTATTTTCATCTAATCTTGGTAAGCACATAATAACATAGACGTGCAGCATAAAGTGACATAAATCTGCTAAAAGCAA
>NC_084756.1:18556731-18576731 GCF_033978785.1 Entelurus aequoreus
TTTGAGCTCATTTAATATCATTTCCTTGTATCCTCTTTGTATATAATTTAGTTTTGCATGTCTCATGACACATTTCAGATAGTTGTGTGCCATGTTGTTCCAGACCACAGCAAACATTACCTAACTTGCCAAAGATTGTAATAAATCTATTAGAAGAAGACAGCCTGCCGTTTCCTTTAACTTGAACACACACATCTATACCTTTGGCCATTAAACACCAGGAGTTATCTCACTTTCTGAGTAGCCTCTGATTTATTAATGTTGTAATAATGTATAGAATAAATATTACATTTCAAAATTTCTGTCAACAAAGATTTGCTTCAGCTTGCGACACATAGTCATTTTGATAGTAGGCTATTATAGCTAACATGGACACTTACATCATGTGTTGCCTTCATTATAACACCTATATAAGACTTTTAAAGTCATTTTGATAGTAGGCTAATATAGCTAATATGGACACTTGCGTCATGTGTTGTCTTCATTATAACACTTATATAAGACTTTTGAAAGTAATTTTGATAGTAGGCTATTATAGCTAATATAGACACTTACATCATGTGTTGTCTTCATTATAACACTTATATAAGACTTAAAGTCATTTTGATAGTAGGCTATTATCGCTAAAATAGACACTTACATCATGTGTTGTCTTCATAATAACACTTATATAAGACTTTTAAAGTCAGTTTGATAGTAGGCTATTATAGCTAATATAGACACATCATGTGTTGTCATCATAATAACACTTATATAAGACTTTTAAAATAATTTTGATAGTAGGCTAATATAGCTAATATGGACACTTACATCATGTGTTGTCTTCATTATAACACTTATATAAGACTTTTAAAGTCATTTTGATAGTAGGCTAATAAAGACACTTACATCATGTGTTGTCTTCATAATAACACTTATATAAGACTTTACATTTTTTGTGCCTCCAGACGGATTAGTTTTTTGTATTTTTGGTCCAATATGGCTCTTTCAACGTTTTGGGTTGTTTTAGGAGTTCGTCATTTCGTTTTAAAAAGGTTTCTTCTTGGAGGAGCGTCAGAAAGTAAGGACAGAAATGATGGACTATGATTGGACAGTTGAGGTCATCTGCTGCTGCTATCTGTAGCCCAGAGAGGATATTCAAGTGTCATTGTGAGGGCGTCTTCTTTGAATCCCACTGGACGCTGACAGTGTGATAAATGTTATTACTTAAAAAAACATGGCCATTTCTTTTAATACTCCCCTAAAAGCGTTATGCAAGATCACGTGAGCGTTCCTCTGATTTCCATGTCGCATATTAACAAAAACCTGTGTCGGTGTTGATGAAGTCTGCTCTATTTAGACCGTGAAGAGTCCAAAACAAGTCCAATTATTAAAGGTGTTTTCTTGCCGGAGTTTGAATAGTCCAATCTCTTTTAACAAGTCCAGAATTAGCCTAGTTTCTGCAGAGTGCGTGTGGTAATCCACGTAGCCGATGTGAGCTAACATGAGTCTCGGTGCCAGGCAGATCAGTTGCATAGCAACAGGAACTTTGTCAGGGCAGGAAATCTTTCACCAGTGGAATGTGTTAAGTAGAAGAACAGTAGGGGGAATATAGCAGGGATGTACCAGCCAAACTTTCTACCATGCTGATGTCAAATGGCTGCAAGGATGTACTCGGCTCTGTATTCATGTTCATGTGCATCCTGTATTTGCTCAGAAAAGGGTGAGCAGTGATCAAAACATGCACCCCTACATATATGGTCCACCACATCATTTTACAAACCCAAAACCAGTGAAGTCGGCACGTTGTGTAAATGGTAAATAAAAACAGAATACAATGATTTGCTAATCCTTTTCAACTTATTTTCAATTGAATAGACTGCAAAGACAAGATACTTAAAGGCCTACTGAAATGAATTTTTTTTATTTAAACGGGGATAGCAGATCTATTCTATGTGTCATACTTGATCATTTCGCGATATTGCCATATTTTTGCTGAAAGGATTTAGTATAGAACAACGACGATAAAGATTGCAACTTTTGGTATCTGATAAAAAAAAGGCTTGCACCTACCGGAAGTAGCGTGACGTAGTCAGTTGAACATATACGCAAAGTTCCCTATTGTTTACAATGATGGCCGCATGAAGTGAGAGAGATTCGGACCGAGAAAGCGACAATTTCCCCATTAATTTGAGCGAGGATGAAAGATTTGTGGATGAGTAAAGTGCAAGTGAAGGACTAGTGGGGAGTTGAAGCTATTCAGATAGGGAAGATGCTGTGAGAGCCGGGGGTGACCTGATATTCAGCTGGGAATGACTACAACAGTAAATAAACACAAGACATATATATACTCTATTAGCCACAACACAACCAGGCTTATATTTAATATGCCACAAATTAATCCTGCATAAAAACACCTGCGTGTTTGTTATGCTAGCTCCTAGCTCCTCTGCTAGCTCCTAGCTCCATAGAACACGCCAATACAATTCAAACACCTGATCAACACACACAATCACTCAGCCCAAAAGACCGTTTACCTAACCCAAGGTTCATAAAGCTTATATATTTTAAAAAAGTTACGTACGTGACGCGCACATACGGTCAAGTTATCGAATGTTTAGCAGCCAAGGCTGCATACTCACGGTACCTGATATTCAGCTGGGAATGACTACAACAGTAAATAAACACAAGACATATATATACTCTATTAGCCACAACACAACCAGGCTTATATTTAATATGCCACAAATTAATCCTGCATAATAACACCTGCGTGTTTGTTATGCTAGCTCCTAGCTCCTCTGCTAGCTCCTAGCTCCATAGAACACGCCAATACAATTCGAACACCTGATCAACACACACAATCACTCAGCCCAAAAGACCGTTCACCTAACCCAAGGTTCATAAAGCTTATATATTTTAAAAAAGTTACGTACATACGCAAAAAAAAGCCAAAGCTGCATACTCACAGTAGCACGTCTGCGTCTTTGTCATCCAAATCAAAGTAATCCTGGTAAGAGTCTGTGTTGTCCCAGTTCTCTACAGGCGTCTGTGTATCCAAGTCAAATGTCCTCCTGGTTAGAGTCTCTGTTATCCGAGTTCTTCCATCTTGACTGCATCTTTCGGGAATGTAAACAAAGAAGCGCCGGCTGTGTACTGTTGTGGCTGACTACGTTCGAAAAATACGTCCATTTCGCACCGACAACTTTCTTCTTTGCTTGCTCAGCTTCCTTCTCCATAATGCAATGAACATGATTGAAACAGATTCACGAACACAGATGTCCAGAATACTGTGGAATTATGAAATGAAAACATAGCTTTTTCGTATTGGCTTCAATGTGGAAGGCATACCCGTGTTCGCCGGGCCACGTCACGCGCATACGTCATCCTCAGAGGCGTTTCGAACCGGAAGTTTAGCGGCAAATTTAAAATGTCACTTTATAAGTTAACCCGGCCGTATTGGCATGTGTTATAATGTTAAGATTTCATCATTGATATATAAACTATCAGACTGCGTGGTCGGTAGTAGTGGGTTTCAGTAGGCCTTTAACGTTCTAACTGGAAAACTTTATTTTTTGCAAATATTAGCTCATTTGGAATTTGATGCCTGCAACATGTTTCAATAAAGCTGGCACAAGTGGCAAAAAAACACTGAGAAAGTTGAGGAATGCTCATCAAACTCTTATTTGTGTTTGACAGTGTTCTGTGATCTGACGAGTCCACATTTCAAATTGTTTTTGGAAACTGATATCATCAAAAGGTTCAGAGAATCTGGAGAAATCACTGCACGTACGCGATGATATTACGGAGCTTCGATTCCTCAGGCGGTACTGCAGCAAAAATCGACATCAGTGTGTAAAGGATATCACCGCATGGGCTCAGGGACACTTCAGAAAACCACTGTCAGTAACTACAGTTTGTCGCTACATCTGTAAGTGCAAGTTAAAGCTCTACTATGCAAAACCAAAGCCATTTATCAACAACACCCAGAAACGCCGCCGGCTTCGCTGGGCCCGAGCTCACCTAAGATGGACTGATGCAAAGTGGAAAAGTGTTCTGCGGTCTGACGAGTCCACATTTAAAATTGTTTTTGGAAACTGTGGACGTCGTGTCCTCCGGACCAAAGAGGAAAAGAACCATCCGGATTGTGATAGGCGCAAAGTTCAAAAGCCAGCATCTGTGATGGTATGGGGGTGTATTAGTGCCCAAGGCATGGGTAACTTACACATCTGTGAAGGTACCATTAATGCTGAAAGGTACATACAGGTTTCATACTTTCATACTTCGTTCCATCTAATGGTGCAGGATGTGCACTTTGGGACAGAAATAGTGGGCTGATGCACTGATGGCGCATAACAATCTCACATATGATTAAAGTGCATCATCCTGTAATGTCTGGCGAACAACACACACACACACACACACACACACACACACACACACACACACACACACACACACACACACACACACACACACACACACACACACACACACACACACACACACACACACACACACACACACACACACACACACACACACACACACACACACATAAAGGGGTAGGTATGAGTTGTGAATATTAGTTCAGTTCAAACCTGATCATCAAAGAGTGACGATGCACAGACTAAAGCAGAGACTGCACTTATTCTTAGTTGCAAGACACTCTAATAATTTTTTCATATTTGCATTCAAGTAAGCATTTTTACCTATAAAGCACATTTTTATGATGAAACGAGGCGCAAATGTTGACTAAGGACTGCAGTGCTCATCACAGCCGAGCAAAGATGTCCAAGCTGGTGTAATTTGAGGACAAAAAACGTAGTAAGGTTTTGACTAAAGAAAGATTGTGCATCATATAAAACTATACTGTACAGTACAGTATGTCCTTGGGGGTTTTGCAGTATGGTCTTTAAAAACAGCAAAACACACGTCATGGAGAAATCACTGCACGTAACATTGAGTGCCCGTGACCTTGGATCCCTCAGGGGGTACTGTATCAAAAACCGACATCAGTGTGTGAAGGATATCACCACATGCGCTCAGGAACACTTCAGAAAACCACTGTCAGTAACTACAGTTTGTCGCTACATCTGTAAGTGAAAGTTAAAACTCTACTATGCAAAGCGAAAGCCATTTATCAACAACACCCAGATAGGCCGCCGACTTCGCTGGGCCCGAGCTCATCTAAGATGGACTGATGCAAAGTAGAAAATTGTTTTGTGGTCTGACGAGTCCACATTTCAAATTGTTTATGGAAACTGTGGACATCGTGTCCTCCGGACCAAACATAATTGTTATAGGCGCAAAGTTGAAAAGCCAGCATCTGTGATGGTATGGGGGTGTATTAGTGCCCAAGGCATGGGTAACTTACACATCTGTGAAGGCACCATTAATGCTAAAAGGTACATACAGGTTTTGGAGCAGCATATGTTGCCATCCAAGCAACGTTACCATGGACGCCCCTGCTTATTTCAGCAAGACAATGCCAAGCCACGTGTTACATCAACGTGGCTTCATAGTAAAAGAGTGCAGGTACTAGATTGGCCTGCCTGTAGTCCAGACCTGTCTCCCATTTGAAAATGTGTGGCGCATTATGAAGCCTAAAGTACCACAACGGAGACCCCCGGACTGTTGAACAACTTAAGCTGTACATCAAGCAAGAATGGGAAAGAATTCCACCTGAGAAGCTTAACAAAATGCGTCTCCTCAGTTCCCAAACGTTTGAGTGTTGTTAAAAGGAAAGGCCATGTAACACAGTGGTGAACATGCCCTTTCCCAACTACTTTGGCACGTGTTGCAGCCATGAAATTCTAAGTTAATTATTATTTGCAAAAAAAAAAGTTTCAAGTTATGAGTTTGAACATCAAATATGTTGCCTTTGTAGTGCATTCAATTGAATATGGGTTGAAAAGGATTTGCAAATCATTGTATTCTGTTTATATTTACATCTAACACAATTTCCCAACTCATATGGAAACGGGGTTTGTATATCACAATCTATATTGCAGCCTCCTGCAACAACAACAACATATAGCACTATATATTATCTGGTTAATAAATGATGATAGAACCCTTTTAAAACAGGTTACAAACGCTCCTATTTTGGCTGCTGAACATTGTGTCACCTCCGGTTGTATTATTTTGTCAAAACTACTCTTAATGTACTTTTTAATTTACTGTTAATATGTTTTCTATCTACACTTCTGATAAAATTTAATAATCACTTATTCTTCTCTTGTTTGGATACTTTTTTACATTTGTTTGAGGCGATACTGCAAACTTGTGTATCCATCTAATGGCAAGTAGTCACAGGTGCAGTATCGGTCATACCAATACCGATACTGATACTTCAAATGTTCGAGATAATTGATTGACTCAGTTTTGATTACAATTATAATCAGACCAAAACATAAATGTAACAATATCAATTAAATATTTCAATTATTTAACACTATTGGCTCTGATTTAATTCATTTGGTTTTTGCCCTTAAATCCCTGCTGTGTCCAGGGCAATTTTTTTCTATCACACCCCCAAAAGGGACATCATTTTTAATATTTTTTAAAAATTCCATTATGATGTTTCGCATCGTCCTAATACTTGATGATGATACTTGATAATCCATCTTAAAATACTAAGAAATGCAGTTTATATGGAGGTGATTATAATAAATAATAGTAGTGATTCCACACCGTGTACTTTATTATTTATGTGAAAAATGTAATAGTTTTTCGTCCACTTCAGTCTTTGTTGGACCTTTCAGAAATTATTCCTAACAAAAACTGTGGTATAACTTTACTTTTTAGTCATACATCAAGGCATGCTATATTGAAATTAGTTATCTTATTGTTTAAAAAAAATGGCATTGTTACATTATTTTGTTTTTTTATTAATTTCACTTTCTTGGCATAGCCATAAGTGAATTATATTTATATAGCACTTTTCTCTAGTGACTCAAAGCGCTTTTACATAGTGAAACCCAATATCTAAGTTACATTTAAACCAGTGTGGGTGGCACTGGGAGCAGGTGGGTTAAGTGTCTTGCCCAAGGACACAACGGCAGTGACTAGGATGGCGGAAGCGGGGATCGAACCTGGAGCCCTCGAGTTGCTGGCACGGCCACTCTACCAACCGAGCGATACCGCCCCATCCCGCATAGCCATAAGAAGAGCTTATAGGCGTGTTGCTATCCATCAATATGTCACGCAGCAGCTGACATGGCTGTAATCAAATCTTAAGACACCTCGAGGGACTAATATATGTCGTTATTCATTCTTGGCATTTTAGTAATTTACACTGATTGGCCCGTAGAGGGTGGGGAGGACGAGGGTGTGGAGGAAATGTTGATCGAGTTGCTCACATGTCACGCTCATTATAGAGTAAACGTGCATTCACTCAACTTTTGAGCAGTCATTTTATAATCATTTTACAACATCCCATCAGGGGACAATACTGCAGAAAGGAGCACACTTTAGAGCAGTCCGTGTACAGCTTGTCTAGAAGTATTCATTCATTTTTTCATTCATTTTCATGTTTATTTCGAATATGTAGACAAAACAAAAACAACAAATTTTGAAAAAAAACAACAAAAAAGCCATTCAAGAATGAATAACAAAAACAATAATAATAATAATAATAATAGTAATAATAAAAAGCAAAAGAAACAAGAAATGAAAATAAACATTTAATGTAAACATATCCGAAAAGGAGTGAGAAGAAGTAAAAACTTATGTACTCCCACCCCTCTTATTACTTACTGTATGTTTAATAATAATAATAATTATAGTATATAAAAATGTTATGTCATATAAATACATATACATATATAAGTACATACATATATATATATATATATATATATGTGTATATATATATATATATATATATATATATATATATATATATATATATATATATATATACACATGTATATCCACAACACACATTTAACAAGTAACTATGAATGTGACACAACAGCGTGTATACATAGTATACATACACATACAAACCCACTGACTCTTAGTGCAGTTCACTATATCCTGTGAACAAAATATTTTTGTACATTCTTTTAAAAACATTGATGCTTGGACTTTGCTTATGTACTTCGCTCAGATTGTTCCACAACTTGACACCTGTGATGGAAATGCGAAAACTTTTCATGGTGGAATTTCTCATCTGAATTTTAAAATTGAGTTCTCTCCTCAAACTATGCCCCCCCTCACGTTCACTAAACATGTTTTGAATGTTCAGTGGTAACAAATGGTTCCTAGCCCTGTACATAGTTATTGCTGTTTGATATGAGACAATGTCGGTGAATTTTAATAATTTAGACTGTAGAAATAGTGCATTGGTGTGTTCCAGATAGCCGACCTTGTGAATGGTCCTTACTGCTCTTTTTTGTAAAATGATTAGTGACTGTAACGAACTTTTGTAATTGTTACCCCAGACTTCAGTACAGTAGTATAAGTATGGCAAGACTAAAGAACAGTAGAGAGTGTGGAGTGACTTATGATCCAGAACCTGCTTTGCTTTTTTTATGACTTCTATACTTCTTGCTACTTTGTATTTTACATGTGTAATATGTGCTTTCCAGCTGAGCTTGTCGTCAATTGTTACACCAAGGAATTTGATTTTGTGCGATTTTGTGTGTCTAGAAGTATAGGGTCACTATCCACTGAAACATGATTGTTTAAATATGGTGACAGAAGTGAGTAGCAAGGTCATTGTGTCGTGGTCTGTAGCTGCATGAATGCTGCCAGCATTGGAGTGGAGGAGCTGCGGTTCATTGCCGCGTTAATAACTCCTGGCGATTATTTGAGGTTATTTTGTACAAAATCCCAAAACCTTCTTTCCCATTCTTGCTTGATGTACAGCTTAAGTTGTTCAACAGTCCGGGGTCTCCGTTGTGGTATTTTAGGCTTCATAATGCACCACACATTTTCAAAGGGAGACAGGTCTGGACTACAGGCAGGCCAGTCTAGTACCCGCACTCTTTTACAATGAAGCCACGCTGTAACACGTGGTTTGGCATTGTCTTGCTGAAATAAGAAGGGGCGTCCATGATAACGTTGCTTGGATGGCAACATATGTTGCTCCAGATGTGTAAGTTACCCATATCTTGGGCGCTAATACACCCCCATACCATCACAAATGCTGGCTTTTGAACTTTGCGCCTATAACAATCTGGATGGTTCTTTTCCTGTTTGGTCCAGAGGACACGACGTCCACAGTTTTCAAAAACAGTTTAAAATGTGCACTCGTCAGATCACAGAACACTTTTCCACTTTGCATCAGTCCATCTTAGATGAGCTCGGGCCCAGCGCAGTCGGCGGCGTTTCTGGGTGTTGTTGATAAATGGCTTTGGCTTTGCATTGTAGAGATTTGCCTTGCACTTACAGATGTAGTTGCCAACTGTAGTTACTGACAGTGGTTTTCTGAAGTGTTCCTGAGATCAGGTGGTGATATCCTTTACACACTGACGTCGTTTTTTTGATGCAGTGCCGCCTGAGGGATCGAAAGTCACAGGCATTCAGTGTTACGTGCAGTGATTTCTCCAGATTCATTGAAAATGTTGATGATATTACGGACCGTAGATGGTGATATCCTTAAATTCTTTGCAATAGCTGCTTGAGAAATGTTGTTCTTAAACTGTTGGACAATTTGCTCACGCATTTGTTCACAAAGTGGTGACCCTCGCCCCATCCTTGTTTGTGAATGACTGAGCATTTCATGGAAGCTGCTTTTATACCCAATCATGGCACCCACCTGTTCCCAATTAGCCTGTTCACCTGTGGTATGTTCCAAATAAGTGTTTGATGAGCATTCCTCAACTTTCTCAGTCTTTTTTGCCACTTGTGCCAGCTTTTTCGAAGCATGTTGCAGGCATCAAATTCCAAATGAGCTAATATTTGCAAAAAATAACCAAGTTAAGTATCTTGTCTTTGCAGTCTATTCAATTAAATTTAGGTTGAAAATGATTTTCAAATCATTGTATTCTGTTTTTATTTACCATTTACACAACTTCACTGGTTTTGGGTTTTGTACTTGAAGTGGCTTTTTTCCTGGTAGTTGGTGTTAGATGGTCCAAACTATGATGTAACATTACTTTATTTAACCCTCTTGTGTGATCTTACGTACTTTAACTCGCTCGTGTACGTTTGCTCACTGGATTTTCTACAATTTCATTTCAGAAAAAAAAACAGACGAGCGTATCCTTTCAGCCAATATTGACTTGGAAGTGACTTGTTCTTGTGGCGTTCCCTTCATTGTGTCTTTTAAAAATAAGCTTATACTGAAGCAAATGGTTTTTATTCGATGACATTCAAGCATTACGTTGTGCATGAAAATAAGTGTGATAAAAGTGGGGAAAAAAGTGAAAAAAATCCGAAAATAATAATAAAGCCATCCAGGTTTTTATTTCTTTTAGTTATGTATCAAAATTGATGAACTCTCCCTTTCTGGCCACGGCTTTCTAACAACTGAACATGTTGCATCTGTTTTGTGTCATAATTAAATTAAAATATTTGATTCATTTAAATTTGTATTGAATTAATTTAAAATGGCATTTAATCAATTTTGAATTGTATCTAATTCATTTAACATTTAATATATTTCAATGTGTATTTAATACATTTAAAAATTGGATTTACTTAATTTTAAATTTGTATTGAATTAATTTAAAATGGCATTTAATCCATTTTGAATTGTATATAATTCATTTAACATTTAATTTAATGTATTTCAATGTGTATTTAATCCATTTAAAAATTGGATTTACTTAATTTTAAATTTGTATTGAATTAATTTAAAATGGCATTTAATCCATTTTGAATTGTATCTAATTCATTTAACATTTAATTAAATGTATTTTAATGTGTGTTTAATCCATTTAAAAATTGGATTGACTTAATTGTACATGTGTATTGAATTAATTTAAAATGGCATTTAATCCATTTTGAATTGTATCTAATTCATTTAACATTTAATTTAATGTATTTTAGTGTGTGTTTAATCCATTTAAAAATTGGATTGACTTAATTTTAAATTGTTTGATGTGCTCAGGCCTTAATCTATTTACATTTTCTAGGATTATTTCATTCCCTAACGTAAAGTACGAAGGGGGTTCATATTGACCAATTTGTTACGGTTTCCCTGACACATGGAACGTGACAAAATGAGGGGGGGTGCACAATCCACTCCAGCCGCCAGATGGCAGCAGAGTGTTAAATATCTTGGCATGTCGTTGGTGGCAATTCCAACTGTGTTGCTAACTAGAGTGGCGCTTTCCATCATTTTCAGCAGACTGGATTGCAAAGTGATGAATGTACAGTAGAAATGGAAGATGGTAGGAGTGCGACCTCTCGGAGAGGGAGGTTAGACCTTTGGGAGTCATCTCATTAACATCGCACACACACACGCACGCACACACACACACACACACACACATACTGGTTATCATTTGTAATGGGGACCACCCTTTCTACAGGTTGTGGAGGCATTAAAAAAAATTGGTACTGCCCTGTTAGCTCATACACGTCTTTAAATCTCTGGATTGATGAAGTAATGTGCTGATCATTCTTACTGGGGACCTTGGGGAAAATAGTTAATATGGTTCATGGGGACCAAATTTATATAATTTAGCATAATTCACACATATTTGTATGTGACTACTGAGGACCATTTATAAAAAAAAAAAATATATAAAAATAAAAATTCTAATGAAATATGACATGATCCTCAGAATACAGCACTACAGCTGTCCTCTTATATGAAGTTTCACCACTTCAATGTTAAAGCAAATCCTGCATCTTCTGTGACATTACTGAAAACTGCTATTTAGCAGTAATGAAGTTGTCTGCAACTCCAACTACCATATATAGAAGGATGGACAATTCTGAATGTGAATCATACTTTAAGGTAATAATGTTTTATAATCATGCTGTATGAAAATGTCATCCTAAGGAACACTAAACCAGATTTTGTTTTTGGAAAGATATATTAGTTTTAACTAAGGATGGATACCATACAGAATCACAGTACTATTAATGCCAGGATAACAAATGTTTCACTTTTCAAGAAAATTAATTTTCTCTATTACCAATATTTGAAACACGTAAACAAAGTAACCCAAATTTCCCTGTTGTGGGATCAATAAAGGATGATCTTATCTTACCTCAAATGTCTCACACTCAAACTAATTAGTAAACATGTTTTATGGGCCAAAGCTTAAAAATCACTTAGGCATCTTCAGAATGGATCTGACTATCATTTAAAAATATTTCCCATATTTTTTTGTCCCCATACCGTCAGAGGTCCCCTAAAGGTGACTGTGTAAACAGAGCGATGTCCCCATTAAGTAAGCATTGCCAGAACACACACACACACACACACACACACACATACACACACACACACACACACACACACACACACACACACACATGTATTTTATTGGAGCACTTAAGAGATGGTCTGAGGCTCCTGCAATTAATAAAGTTAACGGTTATTGGCTGGTGAGCGGGATGGAACAAGACGGATTTGACCAAATGTAAACACTGCTGACTGAAAAATTAAATTAGATATTTTTGTGATTTTTAATTTTGTAAAACAGCTTAAAAACATTGCACTGTATGTTTATTTATTTTATGCATTCTAATTCATTAAATACGGCAAGTACAAGGTGGTTAAACAAGGCAGCTAAAAATAAATAAAAAAAAAAAAAGAAAAAAAAAAAGAAAAAAGAAAAAAAGGCAGCTCATGCCCTCTAAAAGAACATCCAAAAACTGCAAGCAATAATCAATTTTCCAAGTATTATTGCTATTGCTATTATTATTATATATATTTTTTGTCCTGTCCAGCTACTCAGGCAAATCATATAGTTGATGTAGATGCCCATATCTGCTGTAAAGATTTACTTTACAAAAGAGACGTGTGGGATACTTCTCTTGTTACCTTATTTGTATTTGACTTTATTAAATGGGTTTATTTATCATTTGGTGCAGCCGGGCCGCAGCAGGAGGGGATAGAAAGAGGAAAAAAAGGAAGACAGAGGGGGAAATTGTGGGGACAAGAGGGGGGGGATAAGACAGAGAGACAACAGCAAACACAACAATAACAACAACAACAGAACAACATCAGCAAATAGGATATGTACAAATGTGATGGAAAAAGTGATAGCAAAGAAGCAGTTAGTGAAATAAATAACACAGAAATGACAATGAGCATTATTATACTACAAATGGAGCAATACAAATACCAATAGAATAAGCACTATTGATAATGAACAATACCAATCATTTACCTCTATTATCAACAATACAGTTGTTTCAAATGCAACAATACATATACGTAATGATAACTAGAGATATAAAAGAAAGCAGATAAATGGAGGGGAAGAAAGAGAAGCCAACTATATAGGTTAAGCTTTGTCAGTGTGCCATGTGTTACCCAGTTTACCCTAGGGTAACAAAGTTAATGTATCTTTGATGAAACGTGATTATATGCATGAGTGTATGTATGTATGTATATGTACTTGTATATGTACAGTATGTGTATGTGTGTTTGTACAGTGAATGTATATGTACAGTATGTGTATATGTGTGTTTGTACAGTGAATGTATATGTACAGTATGTGTATATGTATGTTTGTACAGTGAATGTATATGTACAGTATGTGTATATGTATGTTTGTACAGTGAATGTATATGTACAGTATGTGTATATGTATGTTTGTACAGTGAATGTATATGTACAGTATGTGTATATGTGTGTTTGTACAGTGAATGTATATGTACAGTATATGTGTGTTTGTACAGTGAGTGTGCGTGTGGATGTATGAACTTTGAGTGTGTAGGTATGTACTGTATTTGTGTATGTATGTGGGAGCGTAGGTACCTATGTGTGTGCGTATGTATATATGTATGAATAATTGTGTCTAAAATGTGTATTTGTATGTACAATATATTTGACTCCCTAATATATTTAACTCCTTATAATAGCTATTGCTATTATAAGCACTAACGCAGACCAACTATTTTTAGCGGCGCCCTGATCACTGCGAGCTAACTAGCTCATGCTGCTATTTTGACATATTGAGCTGCCGCATCGCCGCTGAGTTGGTGAAAGTTAATTGTAGATTATAAATTATGACTCTCACGTGGATAGTAGAAGGTTGGTCTACTGGTCTAGACGCTCGTTTAAACCTTTATTTTATATATATATATATATATATATATATATATATATATATATATATATATAATATATATATATTTTAGTACAGGCCAAACGTTTAGACACACCTCATTCAATGTGTTTTCTTTATTTTCATGACTATTTACATTGTAGATTGTCACTGTAGGCATCAAAACTATGAATGAACACAAAAGTTGAACTAACTGAAAACATGTTTTTATATTTTTAGTTTTTTCAAAATAGCCACCCTTTGCTCTGACTACTGCTTTGCCCACTCTTGGCATTCTCTCGATGAGCTTCAAGCCATACTTGCCAACCCTCCCGAATTTTCCGGTAGACTCCCGAATTTCAGTGCCTCTCCCGAAAATCTCCCGGGACAACCATTCTCCCGAATTTCTCCCGACTTCCAGCCGGACTTAAGGCACGCCTCCTCCAGGTCCGTGCGGACCTGAGTGAGGACAGCCTGTCGTCACGTCCGCTTGGTCAACCAAAAAGTAACCACAGAACACTGTGGTTAGTGTTCAACGGTTTACGTTGTATTGCGCACCCTGACGGCAAGTGTGGGAGTCGGTTCTGAAGTATGAAGTAAAGAGACGTAACTTTGTCACCTCGCCTGGTTATTGACTCCAACCCAGAATATTACACTGCCCATACCTACGCTCCTTCAAAGGCTGTGCTACTGGCTGCAAAGCATTGCACTTTCAAATACAACAATGAGTAGAGAGGAGTGTTATGTGTGTATATGTGTAAATAAATCAACACTGAAATTCAAGTATTTATTTTATATATATATATATATATATATATATATATATATATATATATATATATATATATATATATATATATATATATATATATATATATATATAGCTAGAATTCACTGAAAGTCAAGTATTTCTTATATATATATAAGAAATACTTGACTTTCAGTGAATTTGGAGGTCTCAAGGTTGGCAAGTATGCTTCAAGCACACCTTGTGAAGTGAAAACCATTTCGAGTGACTACCTCTTGAAGCTCAGAAAAGTGTATTACAACTGAGTACTGCTGCGGAGAAGCAGATATTTCATGGTGGGCCTCCACGTCTAAGAAACACTGATCTAGACCAGTGTTTTTCAACCTTTTGTGAACCAAGGCACATTTTTTGCGTTGAAAAAATGTGGAGGCACACCACCAGCAAAAATCATTAAAAAACTGAACTCAATAGACAGTAAAAAGTTGTTGTCAAATAGTTGGACTTAAAAGCATAACCAAGCATGCATCAATATAGCTCTTGTCTCAAAGTAGGCGTAATATCACGAGCTGTCACATCACACCGTGACATTATTTGGAGCTTTTTGCTGTTTTCCTATGTGTAGTGTTTTAGTTCTTGTCTTGCGCTCCTATTTTGGTGGCTTTTTCTCTTTTTTTTTGGTATTTTCCTGTTGCAGTTTCATGTCTTCCTTTGAGCGATCTTTACCGCACCTGCTTTGTTTTAGCAATCAAGAATATTTCAGTTGTTTTTACTCCTTCTTTGTAGGGACATTGTTGATTGTCATATCATACTTCGGATGTACTTTGTGGACACCGTCTGCTCCACACACAGTAAGTCTTTGCTGTCGTCCAGCATTCTGTTTTTGTTTACTTTGTAGCCAGTTCAGTTTTAGTTCCGTTCTGCATAGCCTTCCCTAAGCTTCAATGCCTTTTCTTAGGGGCACTCACCTTTTTAAAATTTTTGGTTTAAGCATTAGACACCTTTTTACCTGCACACTGCCTCCCGCTGTTTCCGACATCTACAAAGCATTTAGCTACCGGCTGCCACCTACTGATATGGAAGAGTATTACACGGTTACTCTGTCGAGCTCTAGACAGCACCGACACTCAACAACAACACATCATTTGCAGACTATAATTACTGGTTTGCAAAAAATATGTTTAACCCAAATAGGTGAAATTAGATAATCTCCCACGGCACACCAGACTCTATCTCACGTGCCGCGGCACAGTGGTTGAAAAACACTGATCTAGACCATGCGACTATATCAATCAATCAATCAATCAATGTTTACTTATGTAGCCCTAAATCACGAGTGTCGCAAAGGGCTGCACAAGCCACAACGACATCCTCGGCTCAGATCCCACAGACTATAGAGGACTTCATTGCACGGTGGCATCAACAGAGCATTATGTGACAAACATCATTTTGCAGCTGTGCAGCGAGCGAAAACTGGAATAGAAGTCATTTTTTCAGGGATCTATAAAATAAATGTTTGGTCCTTTCTGCTGTTCCGCGTTCGTCGGCCAACTACAGCGTCTTTGATGAGACAGAATTTTGGTGTTTGCCAAATAGGAACGACAGACAAGCCTCACCGACTGAGGACATAGAGCACAAGCGATGCTCGACCCGCCTGGTTCTGGCGGTCCCTGCAACGTCCCTGTCCTCTCCCGCTCGTCCTCGCAGGGTTTTTTTTTTTTTTTTTGCTGCACTGCAGCTGTGGAATGCGCTGCATTGATATTCAAAGCCTGCGCCTGATCTCCATCACTGCTCTCTCCTCCTTACTCTCGTGTGTGCCAGTTAAAGAGTCTTAACAGCTGTTCTGTAAGACTAACACTTGACACCGCACCCCCCCCCCCCCACCGCCATGACAGCCAGCCTTTGCTTCAACTGTGTTGCAACCCCCAGAAACTTGCCTTTTTTAAGAAACGAGTGTAACATCATCAGTCCTTTGACACAGCTGTAGGTGATGAAAGCAGGAAGCAACTGTTACTGACGGACCTTTACATGATGACATGAAACCCACTACTACCGACCACACAGTCTGATATATCATATATATATATCACCACACAGTCATATATATCAATGATGAAATCTTAACATTGCAACACATGCCAATACGGCCGGGTTAGATTAGTAAAGTGCAATTTTAAATTTCCCGCAAAATATCCTGCTGAAAACGTCTCGGTATGATGACGCCTGCGCGTGACGTCACGGATTGTAGCGGACATTTTGGGACAGCATTGTGGCCAGCTATTAAGTCGTCTGTTTTCATCGCAAAATTCCACAGTATTCTGGACATCTGTGTTGGTGAATCTTTTGCAATTTGTTCAATGAACAATGGAGACAGCAAAGAAGAAAGCTGTAGGTGGGAAGCGGTGTATTAGCGGCCGGCAGCAGCAACACAAACACGTAGCCGGTGTTTCATTGTTTACATTCCCGAAAGATGACAGTCAAGCTTTACCATTGGCCTGTGGAGAACTGGGACAACAGAGACTCTTACCAGAAGGACTTTGAGTTGGATGCGCAGACGCGGTACCGTGAGTACGCGGCTGCGGCTTCCAAACATTTGATCGCTTGCCCGTACGTGCGTGCCGCTATGTGCATGTCACGTACGTAACTTTGGGGACTTTGGGGAAATATATGTGTTGTATGAACTTTGGGGAGGTGAACTGTACTTTGGGCTGTGGGATTGAGTGTGTTGCGCAGGTGTTTGATTTGTATTGGTGGGTTATATGGACGGGAGGGGGGAGGCGTTTGTTATGCAGGATTAATTTGTGGCATGCCCTGTAGTCCTTCCCTCTCACTTTCCTCATCCACAAATCTTTCATCCTCGCTCAAATTAATGGGGAAATCTTCGCTTTCTCGGTCCGAATCGCTCTCGCTGCTGGTGGCCATGATTGTAAACAATGTGCAGATGTGAGGAGCTCCACAACCGGTGACGTCACGCGCATATCGTCTGCCACTTCCGGTACAGGCAAGGCTTTTTTATCAGCGACCAAAAGTTGCGAACTTTATCGTCGATGTTCTCTACTAAATCCTTTCAGCAAAAATATGGCAATATCGCGAAATGATCAAGTATGACACATAGAATGGACCTGCTATCCCCGTTTAAATAAGAAAATCGCATTTCAGTAGGCCTTTAAGGACATGTCAACATGAAGGCAGCCGAATGACTCCATCTATACTTCGATAGTATCAATTAGGGCTGGGCGATATATCTATATATTCGATATATCGCGGGTTTGACTATATCGTGATATTCGAGTATACGTTCTCACGCAGTTGCTTTTAGCTGCGGGCATTACACTGCAGGCTCTTCTCACTCTTTGTTGTCTCTCCTTCTCACAGAGTTAAAACAAGCGCACCTTCTTACATACGTCACATACGTATACGCCCTCGCGGAGCAGAGAGGTAGCGGCATGGATAACGTTAGCTGTGGTGCGAGTGGTAATACGAGAGAAAGAAGGTGTTAATCTGGTAACAAATGAAGGAAGAATTCATTCCGAAGAAAAACAGCAGGGGGTCCATCGTCTGGCGGTAGTTTGGCTTCAAGCGGGAATATGTTGAACAGACAACCGTAATTTGTCAAGTGTGGGGCAAAAGCGTCGCTACAAAAAGTAGCATTACTGCTAATATGTAGCATCATTTGAAAAGTCACCCGCTGGAGAATGAAGAGTGCTTGAAACTCCGCATGTCAACATCTCCGTTCGGTGCCACACCCAACAGAATGCCGAGGCAACCATTTCCAGATCAACACCGTATGAAACAAATAGTCAACAACAGAAGACGATAACGTCCGCAGGAACCTACCACATAGCGAAGGACAAATATTTTGTGTGACATCATGCACAAAAGTGCACTTTATTTGTTTTAAACTATTGCAGTGGCGTTCTGTACAAAAAGTGCACTTTAATTTAATGTTGTTTTGATATGTCATCTTAGTGACATCATGCACAAAAGAGCACTCATAGCTTGTTGTAAAATGTCTCTGACAATCTTGCACTTTCTGTTTTGGAAATGACATGAATGTTTGTGCCACTGCTTAATAACTGTTTAATAAACAACAGTTTTGGTTAGAGATGTCCGATAAATGCTTTGAAATGTAATATCGGAAATGATCGGTATCGTGTTTTTAATTATCTGTATCGTTTTTTTTTTTTTTTTAATGTATTTATTTATTTTTTATTAAATCAACATAAAAAACACAAGATACACTTACAATTAGTGCACCAACCCAAAAAACCTCCCTCCCCCATTTACACTCATTCACACAAAAGGGTTGTTTCCTTCTGTTATTAATATTCTGGTTCCTACATTATATATCAATATATATCAATACAGTCTGCAAGGGATACAGTCCGTAAGCACACATGATTGTGCGTGCTGCTGGTCCACTAGTAGCACTAACCTTTAACAGTTAATTTTACTAATTTTTATTAATTACTAGTTTCTATGTAACTGTTTTTATATTGTTTTACTTTCTTTTTTATTCAAGAAAATGTTTTTAATTTATTTATCGTATTTTATTTTATTAATTAAAAAACAAAGGACTTTATCTTCACCATACCTGGTTGTCCAAATTAGGCATAATAATGTGTTAATTCCCCGACTGTATATATCGGCATCGGTTGATATCGGTATCGGTTGATATCGGTATCGGTAATTAAAGAGTTGGACAATATCGGAATTTCGGATATCGGCAAAAAGCCATTATCGGACATCCCTAATTTTGGTCAATTGACTTAGTTGTGATTTCCCTCTCTGCATGAAAGTTTAAAATGAGCATATATTAATGCAGTATGAACAAGAATGTTTTAATGTAGACACATAGAATCATCATACTGCTGTGATTATATGCAGCAAGTGTTCATTCAAGGCGAAGGCAAAATGTGGAGATATATATAGTGTATCGTGACATGACCTAAAAATATCGAGATATTTAAAAAAAGGCCATATCGCCCAGCCCTAGTATCAATACCACGTGGAATCAGATACAAATGTGATTCAAGAGATTTTTTTTCCCTCAAATATCTATGCTTTTGTTTACACTTTTCATATTGAAC
>NC_084756.1:18584231-18664231 GCF_033978785.1 Entelurus aequoreus
ACGGACCACAGATGGCCCATGTGCCGCACTTTGGGCAACCCAGCTGTAGAAGCTAACTGTTAATGGCCACTATAGTCTTAGTACCGTAGTGTATTTGTTCATCCTATGGTCACATATGGGACGCGGGTTGTGTTACGTCAGCACCGGAAGTCGTACAATCAGCTGTTCACCTGGCGGGTTTTTTCAGGGATGAATAGGGAAGTCTTTCTTTAGGTCTTGTTTTATCATATATTGCTGCCTTTGCACCCGTCAATGTTTACTTATGCATGCGCGTTAAATCAACAAAAAAATTCTGACTTTGGAGCAATGTTCACGGACTCGGGTATTTGGCTCTCTATTAGATGCAATGGTTTTTCCGTATTGGGACCATGGTTTCAGTCCTAACTTGTTCACCGGTCCTCATATGGACGGTACTTTTCCATATTGATGTCTCAAGAAGGGAAGAAATACAAGAACACACGCACACACACACACACGCACACACACACACACACACACACACACACACACACACACACACACACACACACACACACACACACACACACACACACACACACACTTGTATTGTTACCTTTTTGAGACCGCCGAAAAATGTACAACATTAATAATATATACATACTATGCAAATATATAAAAGGTAAGCTTTTAGTTAATTATTTAATTTTTCGAATTTTTTGTTTTTAATTGGTTTTTCATTTTCATTATTTACTTCAAGTTATTACAGTATGTCTCTATATACATATTTATTTGTTTTTTCAAATAATTTTGGCCAAAGGGGGCGCATTTCAATTTCTTACACACACTTGTTATTTCATATGTTGGCCAGAGGGGGAGCACTTTTAAAAGCGACACACAGATTGAAAAATCCCTCCTTTTTGGGACCACCCTAATGTTGATAGATTTCACCACCAGGGGTGCAAATGAGATCTCAATACTTTTTGTAATGTGCTTAAGGCTGATGACAAACGAGTCACGTACCACAGATGGCATGCGGCGCACTTTGGGCAACCCAGCTGTAGACGCTAACTGTTAATGGCCACTACAGTCTTAGTACCTTAGTGTATTTGTTCATCCTACGGTCACATATGGGACGCGGGTTGTGTTACGTCAGCACCGGAAGTCGTACAATCAGCTGTTCACCTGGCGGGTTTTTTCAGGGATGAATAGGGAAGTCCTTCTTTAGGTCTTGTTTTATCATATATTGCTGCCTTTGCACCCGTCAATGTTTACTTATGCATGCGCGTTAAATCAACAAAAAAATTCTGACTTTGGAGCAATGTTCACGGACTCTGGTATTTGGCTCTCTATTAGATGCAATGGTTTTTCCGTATTGGGACCATGATTTCAGTCCTAACTTGTTCACCGGTCCTCATGTGGACGGTACTTTTCCTTGCTGATGTAGAAATACAAGAACACACACACACACACACACACACACACTCATACAGCACCCCCCGCTGCCCGCCGACATGGTACAGGCTGTGCGTTGAGACGGCCCCAGCTGAGGTGGCAGCAGCACAGGGAGAGAGAGAGCTGCTCCCAGCCAGTCTCCACACACACACACACACACACATACACACACACACCTACACTCACACACACGCATACACACACACGCACACACACACCCACACATTGCCGTGGTGGTTAGTCCGCCGCTGCCACCACCGTCGCCGCCGCATGTGTCGGTGCGCTCACAGGTGGATTGCAAGACCGTGGGCGACTGTAACCTTCATGTCATGTAAGTAGGCGGCGGTCCTGTTGCATGGCCGTGAGATCATGCATGCATGGTGCTGCATTGCTGCGCATCCTTTCTAGTACCCAGTGCAGGTGTGTGTATGTGTGTGTGTGTGTGAGCGACTGACACTTGGCAATGCGTTTGATTGGTTTTCTTCACTGGACTTGGCGTGCATTTAAAGCTCACTGTTAAGACAGGCTGCTCCCCCCATCCACCAAGACTGATTGATTATCCGTCCTTTCTATTGGCAAGCTGGGAAGGCAGCGTGACCTTAAGCATAATAAGGTCTAGCGCGTCGCCATCAAGACCACAGGTTTTTTTTCTCCTGCATTGTGGTTTTATGTAAACCGTAAAGATTGAGCGTCATAGAGGTCAAATCGCCTCCATGCCTTTTTTTATGTGTTTTTCTGATGGTTTCGTTTGATGACAGCATGCAGACATCCAGCCAATGATCTTTTTGACATGTCATCTTTGGGGGGGGGCAATACGTCCAATCAATCAGACCTTTACGGTCTCCCCAAGACATGCGGACAATTGTCCATCCCTGTTGTAAAACTGTAGTCGGTGCCTGGAAGGGTACGATGAGGGTTAACTATTCTAACTTTCGATCATAGAAACGCAAAACAAAAAAAGGACATTGGACTGGAAACAAGGTTTTAGTTCTCTCCGAATCCCAATTATTAATATTTTCGATCTAAATCAGGGGTGTCAAACTCATTTTAGCTCAGGGGCCACATGGAGGAAAATCTATTCCCAAGTCAATCAATCAATCAATCAATGTTTATTTATATAGCCCAAAATCACAAGTGTCTCAAAGGGCTGCACAAGCCACAACGACATCCGCGGTACAGAGCCCACATAAGGGCAAGGAAAACTCACCCCAGTGGGACGTCGATGTGAATGACTATGAGAAACCTTGGAGAGGACCGCATATGTGGGTAACCCCCCCTAGGGGAGACCGAAAGCAATTGATGTCGAGTGTGGACTGGAAACAAAGTTTTAGTTATCTCCGAATCCCAATTATTAATATTTTCGGTCTAAATCAGGGGTGTCAAACTCATGTTAGCTCAGGGGCCGCATGGAGGAAAATCTATTCCCAAGTCAATCAATCAATCAATCAATCAATCAATCAATCAATCAATCAATCGATGTTTATTTATATAGCCCCAAATCACAAGTGTCTCAAAGGGCTGCACAAGCCACAGCGACATTCTCGGTACAGAACCCACATAAGGGCAAGGAAAACTCACCCCAGTGGGACGTCGATGTGAATGACTATGAGAAACCTTGGAGAGGACCGCATATGTGGGTAACCCCCCCTAGGGGAGACCGAAAGCAATTGATGTCGAGTGTGGACTGGAAACAAAGTTTTAGTTATCTCCGAATCCCAATTATTAATATTTTCGGTCTAAATCAGGGGTGTCAAACTCATGTTAGCTCAGGGGCCGCATGGAGGAAAATCTATTCCCAAGTCAATCAATCAATCAATCAATCAATCAATCAATCAATCAATCAATGTTTATTTATATAGCCCCAAATCACAAGTGTCTCAAAGGGCTGCACAAGCCACAGCGACATTCTCGGTACAGAACCCACATAAGGGCAAGGAAAACTCACCCCAGTGGGACGTCGATGTGAATGACTATGAGAAACCTTGGAGAGGACCGCATATGTGGGTAACCCCCCCTAGGGGAGACCGAAAGCAATAGATATCGAGTGGGTCTGACATAATATTGTGAAAGTCCAGTCCATAGTGGATCTAACATATTAGTGAGAGTCCAGTCCATAGTGGATCTAACATATTAGTGAGAGTCCAGTCCATAGTGAATCTAACATAATAGTGAGAGTCCAGTCCATAGTGGATCTAACATATTAGTGAGAGTCCAGTCCATAGTGGATCTAACATATTAGTGAGAGTCCAGTCCATAGTGAATCTAACATAATAGTGAGAGTCCAGTCCATAGTGGATCTAACATAATAGTGTGGGATTTCAGTCCATAGTGGATCTAACATGATAGTGAGAGTCCAGTCCATAGTGGATCTAACATAATAGTGTGGGATTTCAGTCCATAGTGGATCTAACATGATAGTGAGAGTCCAGTCCATAGTGGGGCCAGCAGGAAACCATCCCGAGCGGAGACGGGTCAGCTGCGCAGAGAGGTCCTCAACCGATGCACAGGCGAGCGGTCCACCCCGGGTCCCGACTCTGGACAGCCAGCACTTCATTCATGGCCACCGGACCTGTGCAACTCCCCCTCCACAAGAGAGAGGGGGGCAGAGGAGAAAAGAAAAGAAACGGCAGATCAACTGGTCTAAAGAGGGGGTCTATTTAAAGGCTAGAGTATACAAATGAGTTTTAAAATGGGACTTAAATGCTTCTACTGAGGTAGCATCTCTAACTGTTACCGGGAGGGCATTCCATAGTACTGGAGCCCGAATAGAAAACACTCTATAGCCCGCAGACTTTTTTTTGGGCTCTGGGAATCACTAATAAGCCGGAGTTCTTTGAACGCAGATTTCTTGCCGGGACATATGGTACAATACAATCGGCAAGATAGGATGGAGCTAGACCGTGTAGTATTTTATATGTAAGTAGTAAAACCTTAAAGTCACATCTTAAGTGCACATGTAGCCAGTGCAGGTGAGCCTTATATAGGTGTAATACAGACCTGGGCAAATTAAAGCCCGGGGGCCACATGTGGCCTGTTAAGCTTTTCAATCTGGCCCGCCAGACATTCCCAAATAATTTTTTTAGATGTTTAACATGGAAAGTGTAGCTGCCATTATGATGCGCAGTGATGTTTTCTAACGACCGTAAGTCTTCAACTATACAAAGTATTTCAATGGTTGGAATCTGCGCTTATGGATGATATACCAGTTACTATGGTAATATAATTAGTTACTATGGTAATCTAATTAGTTACTATGGTCATCTACGTCACAGCAGCTCAGACGAGGCACCAAACAGTGTGGGCGGGGAGCGTTTCCACAGACGCGGAAGGAGATTTTCACAACAAAGTTCTAGAGCTTAGTGATATATCAGATATATCAGATTGTAGGTGGGTTTATTTTGTACCCTTCGCGTTCATATTTCACTGTTTGTTGCATTTTTGTTGCGTTTCACTTGATTGTAAAATATGTCGATCGAAAGGGGGTGTGACATTCATATTTTGTCAATATTCAGTGTTTTATCGTTCATAGAAAAATTTAAAATTCCATTGTTTTTTTTAAGGCAGTCTGTCATAATGTTTTAAGCATTCAATCAGACATTATTGTGAGGTTTTGTATTAGTGTTCCTAAAAATCACATATACCGGCCCCAGACACATTTTTTTCTCTAAATGTGGCCCCCGAGTCAAAATAATTGCCCAAGCCTGGTGTAATATGATCAAACTTTCTTGTTCTTGTCAAAAGTCTAGCAGCGGCATTTTGTACCAACTGTAATCTTTTAATGCTAGACTTAGGGAGACCCGAAAAATGGGCCGTAATGGTAAAATCATGGCATGATAACTTAAAAATGAAGACAACTCCAGGTTGTTTTCTTTGTTTTACTTTGGCCAAAAATAGAACAATTATGAAAACGTTCAAATCACAAATAATCCTCTGGACAAAACACAACTTTGTTGAAAATTCTGAGGGAATTGGTGCAGATTCAAAAACACAATAAGTTTAGACTTTGTCTCAGTGTATCTACAAAGCCAGGATTCAACTTTAAGTCACTGGGATTGAACAAAAAAACACAACATGTAAACTCTCCGAGGTATCAAATACCTCCATTGTCATGTCCACGTATCAATCCCGTGCTAACTCAACAAACCGCAAGAAACGGAGGTAAAAACTATTCAAAAGGCTTAAGTTCACTTTTCTCGCATTTGACAAGAGACATTTTGGGGGAATAAAGGTATGCCAAATAACGACGTGTTCGAAGCAGAAGACAAAAACCGGCAGTTTTTAAGTTTGATGTGGGTCGAGGAGGAGTGTATAACGGTATAAACCGTTTGCTTGCCTAACAGAATTGCTATTGTGACATCCAGTGGACACATTTAGAACAGGAGTTTCTTTCGTTAAAAAAAAAAAAAACAGCTAATTTTTATACATTGCAAACTCATCACGTGGGCCGGATAAACCTGTTGGGCCGCAGGTTTGACACCCCTGGTCTGAATAGTTGTATATTCCACTTCAAGTACTGATAGCCTTATTAGTCCAGAATTTGAACGGTTCTCTTGGACCAAGCCCAATAGGAACCGGTACTCGGTATACATCCCTACTTAACAGTTATATTTCCCACTTCAAGCCTTTTAGGTACTCCACCACTGTGGTTGGCCCCCTATCTTTGGGGTGCCCAAAAGGGTATGATAAGGGAAAACTATTTTGGTGTCCCCTGGTCCCTTTTGATAATGTACATGTAAAATGCAAAACAACAACAAAAAGAGTAACATACTAAATTGCTAGCATGGTGGAAATGTGATACCCCATTAGATGGGTGCCTAAAAAGGTATGATCCCTGTTGTAAAACTGTGGTCGATGCCTGGAAGGGTATGATAAGGGATAACTATTCTAACATTTGATCATCGAAATGCAAAACCAAAAAGGACATGGACTGGAAACAAGGTTTTAGTTCTCTCTAAATCCCAATTATTAATATTTTCTGTTTAAATAGCCACTTCAAGCCTTGTAGGTACTCGGCCACTGTGGGGTGCCTAAAAGGGTATGATAATGGTCAACTATTTCGGTGTCCCCTGACAACTTTTGATAAGGTACACGTAAAAACCCGAAACCAAAAAGTGTAATGTACCAAGCTGGACAGCATAATAGAAATGTGGATCCCAATTAGCTGGGCGTCTAAAAGGGTATGATGAGGGTTTTTAACTTTTGATCATAAAAATGCAAATTAAAAAAGGGCCAAGACTGAAAATAAGGTTTTAGTTCCTTCTGAATCCTTATTATTGATATTTTCTATCTTAACAGTTCTATATCCTGCTTCAGGCCCTTTTGAGTACCACTGTAGTTGATACCCTTTTAGGTACCCCAATGATAGGGTATGCTGAGTGTCAAATATTTCGGTGGCCCTTAAAGACTTTTGATAATGTACATGCAAAAACGCAAAACAAAAAAAGTGTAATGTACCAAGCTGCACACCATAATAGAAATGTGTAACCCAATTAGCTGGGCGTCTAAAAGGGTATGATGAGGGTCAACATTTTTTTTAACTTTTGATCATAAAAATGCAAATTAAAAAAGGACCAAGACTGAAAATACGGTTTTAGTTCCCTCTGAATCCTTATTTTTTGATATTTTCTATATTAACAGTTGTGTATCCTACTTTATGCCTTTTAGGTACTCCACCGCTGCGGTTGGCACCCTATCATTGTGCTGCCCAAAAGGGTATGATAAGGGAAAACTATTTTGGTGCCCCCTGGACACTTTTGATAAAGTGCGTGTAAAAATGCAAAACAAAAACGAGTAATGTACCAAATTGTACGGCACGGTGGAAATGTGGTACCCCATTAGCGGTGTGCATAAAAGGGTATGATGTAAGATGAGGACTATTTTTGTGCCCCCTGACAATTTTTGATAATGTACATGTAAAATGCAAAACAACAACAAAAAAAGAGTAACGTACTAAATTGCCAGCATGGTGGAAATGTGATACCCCATTAGATGGGTGCCTAAAAAGGTGTGATGAGGGTCTCAGACCAACGTTTCGGTATTTATTGAGGGTGAGGCCATTATTAGGGGGTTAATGGAAAACCTAATTAGATGTCTGACGGGAAGTAAGGGTCAGGAAGAGGAAGAGCCAGATTCTGACCTTACGGCAAGAAGAAGATATTTTGCTACCCCTCACAATTTTGAAATGCCAAAAAAATTGATGTGGTACACCACAAGCAGGGTGCCTAAACGGGTATGATGAGGACAACAATGTAGGTGACAACTGTTGATATGGCAAAAGAAAATAGAATATACAATTATAATCAAACAATGAATCTTGATTATTCTATAACCTTTTTCTGTCCCATTGGGTACTGTACTACTGTGGTCGGGTGCCAAACGGGTATGAGGAGGAAAAAAAACAAGGTGACAACTTTTGATGAATCAAAAAGAAAATGGAATCTAGGATTATTTCCCTAAAATATATGTTTTTTTCTTTTTTTATCTTAGCAAGACAATTTAGACAATTCTATAACCCCTTTCTGTCCATTTGGATACTGCACTATTGTGGCACCTCATCACAAGGGTGCCTAGAAGGGTATGATAGGGATCAACATTTTTGGTGCCCACCGATAGCTTTTGCAGCACAGTATGTCTCAGTTGGTTTGGTACCTTACACATACACTATATTGCCAAAAGTATTTAACCACCTGCCTTGACCCACATATGAACTTGAAGTGCCATCCCATTCCTAACCCATAGGGTTCAATATGATGTCGATCCACCTTTTGCAGCTATTACAGCTTCAACTCTTCTGGGAAGGCTGTCCACAAGGTTGCGGAGTGTGTTTATAGGAGTTTTCCACCATTCTTCCAAAAGCGCATTGATGAGGTCACACACTGATGTTGGTCAGTCTCCGTTCTAATTTATCCCAAAGGTGTTCTATCGGGTGCAGGTCAGGACTCTGTGCAGGCCAGTCAAGTTCTCCCACACCAGACTCTGTCATCCTTGTCTTTGTGGACTTTGCTTTGTGCACTGGTGCACAGTCATGTTGAAAGAGGAAGGGGCCCGCTCCAAATTGTTCCCACAAGGTTGGGAGCATGGACTTGTCCAAAATGTTTTGGTATCCTGGATGGTGGGCTAATTGGAAGGTGACTTGAAGTTTGGAGCTCTGTAGCAACTGACTGTGCAGAAAGTTAGCGACTTCTTTGCACTATGCGTTTCATCATCTGCTGACCCCTCTCTGTCAGTTTACATGTCCTACCAATTGGAGGCTGAGTTGCTGTTGTTCCCAAACTCTTCCATTTTCTTATAATAAAGCCGACAGTTGACTTTGGAACATTTAAGAGCGAGGACATTTCACTACTGGATTTGTTGCACAGGTGGCATCCTATGACAGTTCCACACTGGAAATAAAATCATTTGGATGGGTGGCCAAATGCTTTTGGCAATATTGTGTATTTGGGCATGGAAAGGCAATATAGGCCATGTACTGTACTGAACTGGACCAATTTGTACCACATGGTGGAATCTTCAAATGTGTCTTAATTCTTAATCCTAAGGCAGGGGTGGTTAAACTCATTTTAGCTCAAGGGCCGCATGGAGGAAAATCTGTGCACACGCGGGACGGACTATTAAAATCATGGCATTAAAACTAAAAAAATAAAGACAACTTCAGATTGTTTTTTTTGTTTTACTTTGGCCAAAAATAAAACAAACACATTCTGAAAATATTACCATATAATTATAGCATAAATTATGTAAAATATAAATTCCTACCGCCAACATTGATGGTGCGTGCAAAACAGCAGCTGGCGGCTGTGGCCTGCGGGCCGGTTCTAATACTAATCAAATATCATCCCGGGGGCCATAGATCATTCATTCACGGGCCGGATCTGGCCCACTGGCCTTGACTTTGACACCCCTGTCTTATGTTTTTTAATAGATATATACATACATATAATAGTATAAATGTAAATCTACTCAAATTTACGAAAAATAAACAAACAAAAAGATAATATTCATATTACATGTGATATCCTTATTAAATATATTTGTGTATAATTAGACAATATGTGTATTTTTTCATGTGTGTGTAGACTTTAAGGGACACCCTGTATACTTCCAGCCTAATGGAATAGTTTACAAAAGGCCATTTTCTGTTCCTTTTGGTACACTATCCAACACAAAGAAGTATCTGTTATTTTAGTACCAGTTACACAGTTTTGAGCATGTGAATGCCATACCAAACTTCACTACATTACGGAAATGGGGACATTTTCAGCAAACTCCAACTTAATGGCAACGGTTTGTCCCGTTTCTGTTCCTTTAGGTACTCTACTAATATGCGTTGTGCAAGTGTCCCTTAAATGTTCCACTAGAGCGGGGGTCAGCAACCCGCGTTTCTCTAGTGCCGCCCTAGTGGCTCCCTGGAGCATTTTTTTTTAAAAAGTATGGAAAATGGAGAAAGATGGGGGAAAAATAATATTTTTGTTTTAGTGTGTTTTTTGCTTAAGGACAAATATAACACAAACCTTTCCAATCGTTAGAAAGCCCACTGTCTAATATGTGTGTGTGTGTATGCTTCACTGATGAGACTATTTGGCGGACATCGTTTTGTCCTAATAATTTCGGCAGTAGTTGAACTCACCATAGTGTGGACTGTGACGCCACAGTTTGTTTACATGTAAAATCTTCCACTCATTTTGTTCACCAAATGTTTTATACTGTGTGTGAATGCACAAATGTGCGCTTTGTTGATGTTATTGACTTGTTGGAGTGCTAATCAGGCATATTTGGTCAGTGCATGACTGTGAGCTAATCGATGCTAACATGCTATTTAGGCTAGCTGTATGTACATATTGCATCATTATGCCTCATTTGTAGGTATATTTGAGCTCATTTAATATCCTTTACTTTTATCCTCTGTGTATATAATTTTGTTTTGCATGTCTCATGACACCTTATCTGTATGTAATATTGGCTGCATTTCAGATAGTTGTTAGTGTGCCATGTTGTTCCAGACCACAGCAAACATTACCTAGCTTGCCAAAGATTGTAATAAGTCCATTAGAAGAAGATGTCGCCTGCCGTTTCCTTTAACTTGGACACACATATAATGTATACCTTTTGGTCATCAAAAGCCAGTCATTTCCAGGAGTTATCTCACCTTCTGGGTAGCCTCTGATTTACTAATGGTTTCTAATGTTGTAAAAATGTGTAGAATAAATGTTAAATTGAAAAATTTCTGTCAACGAAGATTTGCTTCAGCCTGCGACACAGTCATTTTGATAGTAGGCTAATATAGACACTTACATCATGTGTTGCCTTTATTATAAGACTTACTGTATATAAGGTTTTAAATTTTTTGTGGCTCCAGACAGATTTTATTATTGTATTTTTGGTCCAATTTGGCTCTTTCAACATTTTGGGTTGCCGACCCCAAGTCTCTCTCCAAGGGCATATTTGGATGTGCTTACTGTGGCACAACAACTTGAACATCTTTTTAGATGTTTTCCTGCATTTTTGCATTTCTTGGTCGAATGGCTTCCTTTCCTGACATTTTTGTCCCGTTTGTGCATGTGCCATCTCTACGTGCTCCGTACAGCACATGTCCAGCTGTCCTAGCTGTTGCCTTAATAGTTCTTATGTTGCCATTCGGAATGTCAGGTTATTGATTGGAGCAAATCAGGAGCAGTTGAGGTTGATTGGAAAAGCATAAAAAATGTGATGCAGAAAAAAAACGTATGCAAGTCGGAACAATATGACCCATGTCTGGACCCTCCTTGTGCTGCTTCTCACTTGTGTTTCCGAGGCATTGAAGCAACATTTCAACCTCCATGACGGAGCAGATGAGGCCTTTTTGACAACATAACGTGAATCCCAGAGGCTAAAATGGCTACCGGTGAATCTTTTCTAATCCTTTCCTTTTGTTCCAGTAACAGCTTGATTGAGCTGCTCCACTATAGCCGGCCATTTCAATCGCACCTTATCTCCCAGTAGACAGCCCAATTCAAAGATAGACTAACATCCCATTCTATTTCTAGTCCTTCTTTCTAGGCCTCATGCCCGCTGTCCTATTTTTCCTTAAACCTTCTTCTTCTTGCAGTCTGAATATGCTCGTGCGGAAATATACCACAACTTTTGTCCTTTAGGATCAGCAGGCTTCAAATTTGATGTTGGGTACCAAATATGCATTGCAATGTACCGTATTCTCCGGACCATAGGCCGCACCGGATTATAAGGCGCACTGCCGATGAATGGTCTTTTTAAAATCTTTTTTCATATATTAGGCGCACCGGATTATAGGGCGCATTAAAGGAATCATATTATTTATGTGGCTCACCTTCGGCAGCGTCTTCTCCCCGTCATCTTTGTTGTAGCGGTGTAGCGTGCAAGGACGGGAGTGGAAGAAGTGTCAAAAGATGGCGCTAACTGTTTTAATGACATTCAGACTTTACTTCAATCAATAACGGAGCAGCATCTCCTCATCCGCCGGAAATGTGTCCCGTGAATAACCGTCCGACAGGAACTCTCTAATAACTAAAGTTCCTTGGGTGAATAATGTAAACTCACTACACCTGTATGTTTTAGCGCTTTCATGGCGAGTTTACTGACAGATAAAAGTAAGAACTTTACACTACTTTATATTAGAAATGGCAACAGCGGAGGATGAATGTCCCATAACAAGAAGATAGAGAAAAAAGAAGAAGCTTATCAGCTACTGTGTCGGTACGGACTACAAAGGCGGACGCGTGCAATTTTTCAGGATTTATGCAGATCCCAAATACAGATCAGCGGGTACCAGAAGGTAAGAAAAGTTGCTTTTGCATAATATTGCGAAACAAAACGCCAGATAATGTCTTACCTTAAACACGCACCATAATAATCCTTGTATGTATAATGTGCCGACAATCCTTCATAGCTTACCAAAGTCGTACTAAAACATTTTGATAGATTTTTGAGCACCGTGTGTGTAATGTTCTATATTTTCAATGGAACATTTAAAATGTTGGTGTGGTTTACTTGAGACATATTGCCATCATAGTGCAGCCTACACTTATCTCTTATGTTTGACTGCCATCTACTAATCACACTTATCATTACACCATGTACCAAATAAAATAGCTTCGAGGTGGGTAACCTCAACCAGAATTATTCCTTACATTAGGCGCACCGGGTTATAAGGCGCACTGTCGAGTTTTAGGGAAAAAAATAAAATGATTTTAAGTGCGCCTTATAGTCCAGAAAATATGGTACATGTGTTGCTTCTTCAGTCGGTACATTTGGTAGTGAAGTGATTTATATTTATATAGTGCCTTTTCTCTAGTGACTCAAAGTGCTGTACATTGAGAGACCCATTATGTACATTTAAGCTACATTTACACCAGTGCGGGTGGCACGGGGAGCCAGGTGTGTGAAGTGTCTTGCCCAAAAGCAGTGACGTGGAAGGCGGAAACTGGATTCGAACTAGGAACCCTCAAGTTAATGGTCGGCCGCTCTTTTATCGGAGCCACGCCACACCACTTGGTAAATAGGCGTACTGTCGAGTTTTGAGAAGAAAAAAAAAGGATTTTAAGTGCGCCTTATAGTCCGAAAAATACGGTAATCAAAAGCTGAGATCTGATAATCAATGTAAAAGGCATGTATTTGTCAAACTGTGGTGCATATAGCACTGAAGGTATGCTGGCTCCATCACGTGGTCCTCTAGAACAGTGGTCCACAACCTTTTTTGCACCACGGACCGGTTTAATGTCGGCATTATTTTCAGGGACCGGCTTTCCACTTGTGCCAGATAAATACAGCAAAATTAAGTGCATGAAAAATGCAACTCACTATATTGCTGTATTAGTGGCAGCCCTGGGCTTGTTCCTTTGCAATGAGATGCAGATGGAAATCAGCCTTTGGCTACAATCTGTCACATTTATATTTTATATGTTCATTAATGTGCATCGTATCATGTCACAAAGTTGTAACAAATTGCATTTCCTATGAGGAGTTTTATTGTGCATCTAAAAACAAGCTTATTGGTGTGTCTAAAGCAGGGGTCGGCAACCCAAAGCGTTGAAAGAGCCATATTGGACCAAAAATACAAAAAACAAATCTATCTGGAGCCGCAAAAAATGAAAAGCCGTATTTAAGTGTTATAATGAAGGCAACACATGACGTAAGTGTCTATATCAGCTATATTAGCCTACTATCAAAATTACTTTAAAAGTCTTATATAAGTGTTATAATGAAGGCAACACATGACGTAAGTGTCTATATCAGCTATATTAGCCTACTATCAAAATTACTTTAAAAGTCTTATATAAGTGTTATAATGAAGACAACACATGATGTAAGTGTCTATATTAGCAATATTAGCCTACTATCAAAATTACTTTAAAAGTCTTATATAAGTGTTATAATGAAGACAACACATGATGTAAGTGTCTATATTAGCTATATTAGCCTACTATCAAAATTACTTTAAAAGTCTTATATAAGTGTTATAATGAAGACAACACATGATGTAAGTGTCTATATTAGCTATAATAGCCAACTATCAAAATGACTATGTGTCGCAGGCTGAAGCAAATCTTCGTTGACAGAAATGTTGAAATGTAATATTTATTCTACACATTTTTACAACATTAGAAACCATTAGTAAATCAGAGGCTACTCAGAAGGTGAGATAACTCCTGGAAATTACTGGCTTTTAATGGCCAAAGGTATAGATGTGTGTGTCCAAGTTAAAGGAAACGGCAGGCTGTCCTCTTTTAATAGATTTATTACAATCTTTGGCAAGCTAGGTAATGTTTGCTGTGGTCTGGAACAACATGGCACACAAACAACTATCAGAAATGTGTCATGAGACATGAAAAACTAAATTATATACAAAGAGGATAAAAGTAAATGATATTAAATGAGCTCAAATATACCTACAAATGAGGCATAATGATGAACATACCTAATATGTACACACAGCTAGCCTAAATAGCATGTTAGCATCTATCAGCTTGCAGTCCTGCACTGACCAAATATGCCTGATTAGCACCCCAACAAGTCAATAACATTGACAAAGCACACCTTTGTGCATTCACGCACAGTATAAAACGTTTGGTGGACAAAATGAGACACAAAAGGAGTGGAAGATTTTACATGTAAACAAACTATTGCGTCATAGTCCACACTATGGTGAGTTCAAGAACCGCCAACATTAGTAGGACAAAACGATGTTCACCAAATAGTTTCATCAGTGAAGCATACACACAAACATATTAAACATTGGGCTTTGTAACAATTTGTAAGGTTTGTGTCATGTTTGTCCTCAAACAAAAACCCTACTAAAGCGAAGCCTTTTTAAAAAATGCTCCAGGGGGCCACTAGGGCGGCGCTAAAGAGCCGCATGTGAATTTGAACAAAATACTTATTATATGAAATCAACAGAATTTGTGTTGTCATTCGCAGCATTTAAATGCCTTTTATGGTGTTTGTGTTCGTCTATTTGGAGAGTTTAGATGTTGCTGCCACCTGGCCGTTATACTGGGCTTTTGTGTTGTGTAAGGGTATTGTACCTAATCATGTGGCCTAACAGTGCAGGTGCATGTTCTCATCCCCTGGGGGATTCTCTCGCACCATATTTCCTCACAGGCAGGGTACGCCGTATGCCAGTAGTACAGTCGCAGAACATCCTGGAGCAAATGTTGATGATTTGTTTTGCAAGCATTAAGTTACATTATTTATTGTATTATGACAGGGCTATTCAACTGGCGGCCAGGGGGCCAAATCCGTCCCGGGAATGACACCATACCGTCTCCCGAGTTCAGTTCAGAACTTGGGAGACAAATATTTTTGCAATGAATACCTAAAAAAACACTACAGTTCTCCTGTTCTATAGAAGAACTTGGACCACTGTAAACACATTGGCAGATCTTTGCATTGACATTTGAACCTTGCTAGTGAAGTGTATTCTTGTCCACCTGTGGGATGTTCCAAATAAGTGTTTGATGAGCATACCTCAACTTTCTCAGTCTTTTTTGCCACTCGTGCCAGCTTTTTTGAAACATGTTGCAGGCATCAAATTCCAAATGAGCTAATATTTGCAAAAAATGACAAAGTTTTCCAGTTCGAACGTTGAGTATCTTGTCTTTGCAGTCTATTCAATTGAATATAGGTTGAAAATAATTTGCAAATCATTATATTCTGGGTTTTTTTTTACCATTTACACAACGTGCTAACTTCACTGGTTTTGGGTTTTGTATGTTTATACTATAGCAAACACTTGTTCCACTCACAGTTGACTATAAAGATGCTGAACCTGCCAATAACATCTATATTTTCCACCGACAGGCACGCCAGTGTGGTGATCATATGGTGTGAGCATCTGCTCACGTTGTATTTAACTCACTTCTGCCATATGGTGTTGAAGTTCATGAAGTCCAATTATACTTTTACTTTTGTTCTAAAGGACCCAATTATTGCACAGTCTGCACTTTGTGCAGCAGAGTTTGGTCGTTAGTCACTGTCAAGTCACAGGCTCACAATCAAAAGACACACCTGTCATGATCCGTGGTCCGGATCATATTTTTGTGTTTTTTGTTAGTTTTGGACTCCTTGAGGTCCTGTTTGTGCACCTCCCTGAGTTTGTTTTGGTTGCCATGGTTGCTAATTATGTTCACCTGTCTCTGATTAGTGTTCGGCCGCTCACCTGCTACCCGAGCACTAATCGGAGGCATTATTTAAGCCTGCCATTGCCGGTCAGTCAGCCTGGCGTCATTGTTTCATGCAATACCATAGTTTATGCTGTTTGTTCACTTCATGCCGTGTCCACGTGAGTTTTATTTGCTTCATGCAACCCTGCTACTTAAGTTGTTTGTTTCATGCCAAAGTTACGTGTTTATTTCTTGTCCATAGTCCATGCTAATAGTAGCATTAGCTTCGAGTGCGACTTGTTTTCTGTTTTTTCGTACTACGTTGATATTTTGTGGAATAAACAATGCACGCCATGTCCGGAGTCGTCCGTCTGCATTTCGGGAGAACAAACCCAGCCTCGACCACACCATTTTTAGGCCTTAAATCAGGGTTGTCAAACGTACTGCCTGCGGGCCAGTTCAGGCCCGCGAACAGGTTTTATCCGGCTGAAATTTTTTAATGAAAGAAACTGCTGTTCTAAATGTGTCCACTAGATGTCGCAATAGCAATTCTTTGTAGACGATGCTACATATGTAAAAATAAATCAACCACATGATTAGAGATGTCCGATAATATCGGCCGATAAATGCATTAAAATGTAATATCGGAAATTATCCGTATCATTTTTTTATTATCTGTATCGTTTATTTTTTATTAAATCAACACAAAAAACACAAGATACACTTACAATTAGTGCACCAACCCAAAAAACCTCCCTCCCCCATTTACACTCATTCGCACTCATTCACACAAAAGGGTTGTTTCTTTCTGTTATTAATATTCTGGTTCCTACATTATATATCAATACAGTCTGGAAGGGATACAGTCCGTAAGCACACATGATTGTGCGTGCTGCTGGTCCACTAATAGTACTAACCTTTAACAGTTAATTTTACAAATTTTCATTAATTACTAGTTTCTATGTAACTGTTTTTATATTGTTTTACTTTCTTTTTTATTCAAAATGTTTTTAATTTATTTATCTTATTTTATTTTATATATTTTTTTAAAAAGTACCTTATCTTCACCATACCTGGTTGTCCAAATTAGGCATAATTATGTGTTAATTCCACGACTGTATATATCGGTTGGTATCGGTAATTAAAGAGTTGGACAATATCGGATATCGGCAAAAAGCCATTATCGGACATCCCTACACATGTTAGTGCACCAGTCGAAGAAAATGAGCACACTACATAAATATCCTGTAATTTGATTTTGATAATTTTATCTTGATTGAAAATTAACACCAATGAGTTGACTGATGAACTTTATCACATAATGTATTCAGAAAGTTTAAATAATTACAAATAAAGGTAGAATACTATTAACCGCAACATGTGAGTGTAAAAAAAACATTATGATTTCTACAATTCCAGAATGTGCTTGTTATATTTTTAAACAAAGAAAACAATTTGAAGTTGTCTTTTTTTTTTTAAGTTATCGTGCCGTGATTTTACCAGTCCGGCCCAATTGGGGAGTGGATTTTTCTCCAGGTGGCCCCCGTTCTAAAATTAGTTTGACACCCCTGCCTTAAATGGAGCCATCTCGTCTCAAGTGTGGGAGATTATGTATTTATTATCCAGCAGGTGGCACTCTAGTTTTTAAGCCTGTTTACTTATTGGCCATTTTAGTGAATTTGTCTTATGCTTGTTCTATCCCTCCTCCGGCAACATCATTTTTTAAATGTTATTTAGGATGATGCATTACTTTACTAAAAGTAAAAAAGGAATTAGTTTTTAGCAAAGCAAAAGCATACATCATATTTAGGTGTGTAAGGATATCAAAATCTGATATTGTCACGGTATTAAGGCCACAGTATTAAGCCCATGGTATGGTAGCATTGCGGTATTAACAACAACAAAAGACTCCTTGATAACAATGCTATAGTGTGTATAATGAAGAGGCAAAAATGGTAAAAATAAACACTTACTGTAATTGAAGACAACATAATGCAACATAGTTATTGCTACAAACTGTAAGTGGCAAGAATAGTGCAAGAACATTCAGAGTTCCAAGTAACACGAACATATAACGAAACCTCAAACTTTCAATTGAGCGTATTTAAAGTGACAATGTAAACATCCAGGGTACAACAATCATTTTCACTTTTTTGTCCTTTCAAACTTGGAAGTTCCTGCAGTGGACAATTTTGTATTAGTTGGAGAATTTTGATCCTCAAGAGGTTTACTGACAATTTAACTTTTAATAATATAAATGCCACACTACATGTACTCCGAGTTCTCTTGTGATATCGTCATCATCGTGAGAATTTACGGCAATACTGCGGTATTTACATTTTACTTAGCATATTAAAGTACTGTATTTTTCGGACTATAAGGGGCACTTAAAATCCTTTAATTTTCTCAAAACTCAACAGTGCGCCTTATATAACCCGGTGCGCGTAATGTATGGAATACTTTTGGTTGTGCTTACCGACCTCAAAGCTTTTTTATTTGGTACATGGTGAAATAATACGTGTGACCAGTAGATGGCAGTCACACAAGAGATAACGTGTAGACTGCAATATGATGGCAGTCACACATAAGAGATACGTGTAGACTGCAATATGACTCAAGTAAACACTAAACACTAACATTTTAAATAGAGATGTCCGATAATGGCTTTTTTGCCGATATCCGATATTCCGATTTTGTCCAACTCTTAATTACCGATTCCGATATCAACCGATACTGATACATACAGTCGTGGAATTAACACATTATTATGCCTAATTTTGTTGTGATGCCCCGCTGGATGCATTAAACAATGTAACAAGGTTGTCCAAAATAAATCAACTCAAGTTATGGAAAAAAATGCCAACATGGCACTGCCATATTTATTATTGAAGTCACAAAGTGCATTATTGCAGCTTGGAACTTGGGACATGCTCTTCCTGAGAGAGCGTGGGGGGGGTGTATATTGTAGCGTCCCGGAAGATTTAGTGCTGCAAGGGGTTCTGGGTATTTGTTCTGTTGTGTTTATGTTGTGTTACGGTACGGATGTTCTCCCGAAATGTGTTTGTCATTCTTGTTTGGTATGGGTTCACAGTGTGGCGCATATTTGTAACAGTGTTAAAGTTGTTTATACGACTACTCTCACTCAGTGTGACCTGTATGGCCGTTGACCAATTTTGCCTTGCATTCACTTGTATGTGTGAAAAGCCGTAGATATTATGTGACTGGGCCGGCACGCAAAGGCAGTGCCTTTAAGGTTTATTGGCGCTCTGTACTTCTCCCTACGTCCGTGTACACAGCGGCGTTTTAAAAAGTCATAAATTTTACTTTTTGAAACCGATACCGATAATTTCCGATATTACATTTTAAAGCATTTATCGGCCGATAATATCGGCAGTCCGATATTATCGGACATCTCTAATTTGAAATGTTCCATTGAAAATATAGAACATTACACACGGTTCTCAAATCAATCACAATGTTTTAGTACGACTTTGGTAAGCTATGAAGCCACACCGCTTGATGGATTGTACCGTGCTTCTACGATTATTATTATAGTGTGTGTATAAGGTAAGACATATCTGCCGTTTTGTTTCGCAATATTAAGCAAAAGCAACTTTTCGTACCTTCTGGTACCTGCTGATCTGTATTTGGGATCTGCATAAGTCCTGAAAATGTGCACGTGTCCGCCTTTGTAGTCCGTGTCGACACCTGACTCGACCCGCTCATCGGCAGTGCGCCTTATAATCCGGTGCACCCTATGGTCCTTCAAATACGGTAAGTCAACCAAAATTTTAAATAAATAAACAAGTAACATATAAAAATGAATAAAAATAAGGTAACGGGACTGTGTTGAGTCATGTTACCCCCAAAGTCACAGTGGAAATATATATAATTCATGTGAACCATGTGACTTGTGGAATATTCCACATTTTCCAGAGGGGGTGATGTGTTAGGCCACAGGGGTGTCAAACTCGTTTTTTGAATGCCACGTCGCAATTATGACTGCCTTTAGTGGGCCACTTTAAAGGAAGTGGCAGGCCACCTTGAATGACATGGCGGCCCTCATAATGTGGCAGACCACAAAAATGACTGGCATGACGGACTTTGTTAAACGACGTGGTAGACCACTTTGAATGATGTGGTAGACCACTTTGAATGATGTGGTGAGCCACATACAGTCGTGGTCAAACGTTTACATACACTTGTGAAAGACATAATGTCATGGTATACATGATATACTTATTAAAACATCTGCCTTGTTTTAATGAATACTTAGGCCTACTACGTCACTAGGGATGTTCGATAATGGCTTTTTTGACGATTTCCGATATTGTCCAACTCTTAATTACCGATACCGATATCAACCGATATGTACAGTCTTGGAATTAACACATTATTATGCCTAATTTGGACAACCAGGTATGGAGAAGATAAGGTCCTAATAAAATAAAACAAGATAAATAAATTAAACATTTTCTTGAATAAAAAAGAAAGTAAAAATATAAAAACATTTACATAGAAACTAGTAATTAATGAAAATGAGTAAAATTAACTGTTAAAGGTTAGTACTATTAGTGGACCAGCAGCACGCACAATTATGTGTGCTTACGGACTGTATCCCTTGCAGACTGTATTGATATATAATGTAGGAACCAGAATATTAATAACAGAAAGAAACAACCCTTTTGTGTGAATGAGTGTAAATGGGGGAGGGAGTTTTTTTTGGTTTGGTGCACTAATTGTAAGTGTATCTTGTTTTTTATGTTGATTTAATAAAAAAAAACAAACAAAAAAAAAAAACGATACCAATAATTAAAAAAAAACGATACCGATAATTTTCGATATTACATTTTAAAGCATTTATCGGCTGATATTATCGGACATCTCTATACGTTACTGTGCTTCAATGTTGTTCATTATGGTGGTACTTGGAGAGCCAACACAATACCACTAAAGAACCACCGACCTGGAGCTCTGCCGGCCGCCACGGCGTTTCTCTCACGTCCAGGGACGAGCATCTCTGAAGTAAAGCGAGCCGCGTGTTCGATGCCCAGGTAGCGCCGAGTCGTAATGGAATGCATTAGGGTAAGTGACAGTGCCATCTGGTGCTGTTGATGATGTCATTTCTTTGTAGTTGTGTAGAGTCACTCCTCAGTTCAGCACTTGATTGGCTACACACGCACACACACACATACACAAACACACACATAAATAAACACACACTATTTCCCCAGGAGATGATTTGTTTGCTTTCATTTAGAGTATTTGGCCGCCACAGATGCTCGTCTTGGCTCGCACTGAGCTTTGGCGACGTTGACGGAGCCTAATGGGCGAGTACAGTAGGAGAAGTTTGGAGAATGGAGGGAGTGTAAGTCATTGATGACGAATAAATGATCTCTCATTCGCATTATTGCTTGTTTGCTAATGCTTTAAAAAACAATAGTGAGTAGGTAAATCTTGTTGCTAGGCAGAAGTCGTGGAGCAAAATCCTTTGTGCCCAATCGGCCAATGACAAATGACGTGTGTATCATGAATTGATTAACGTGGACCCCGACTTAAACAAGTTGAAAAACTTATTCGGGCGTTACCATTTAGTGGTCAATTGTACGGAATATGTACTGTACTGTGCAATCTACTAATAAAAGTTTCAATCAATCAATCAATCAGTACAATACATCTTACTGTCACATGGCATTTTGGTGGGGTACCGCCCCCCCTAATGTTGAGGTGCCATGTTACCATGTCATGTCCAATTAACACCTCTATTCAATTAATAGACTAGCACAGGACTATTCAACTACATAATGAAGAGGGCCCCGCAGTTTCAAGAGTCCAAGAGCTCGGGGGCCGGACATCAAAATGTGGATGTTTCGTCAGAAAATGCCTTTCAGACTTATTTGACTTAATTACGAAGTAGGTTTTGTACGGTATACCGATATTAGTATAGTACCACGATACTAGTGAATCATATTCCGTACTATCCCGCCTCTGAAAAGTACCGGTCCTCCCTCCGCCCTCCCCCGTCGTTGTCACGTCGTGACATTGCTGGTTTTACGAGCAGAGGAGCATGTTCGGCAGCGCACAATCACGGAGTACTTACAAGCAGACAGTGTGTAGACAGAAAAGGGAGAACAGACGTATTTTGGCTTAAAAATTAAGGATAAAGGTGAAGTTATAACACTGAAAAGCCCTCAGGAAGAGGTGCTTTAAGACATGGCTAGCTAGCTAGCGGCTAAAGTCCAGCCACAGTCGGCAGTGTTTTAGCTACTTCTAAATCACTAATCCTCGCCTCCATGGCGACAAAGTACGTTTCTTACAAGTATCATCCCTGCAGGACGAGGAGTTGCTAAACATGCTTCACTACACACCGTAGCTCACCGGCGTCACAATGTAAACAAACGCCATTGGTGGATCCACACCTAACATCCACTGTAATGATACCAAGTACAGGAGCGTATCTAGTTGATACTATTATGATTACATCTGTATTTTTTGGCATCACAATATCTTCTTTCGTTTTTAAAAAATTCATATTATGTTTTGCCGCTGGACACAAGGACTTTGAATATGACCAATGTATGATCCTGTAACTACTTGGTATCGGATTGATACCCAAATTTGTGGTATCATCCAAAACTAATGTAAAGTATCCAAACAGAAGAATAAGTGATTATTACATTTTAACAGAAATGTAGATGTAACATGTTAAAAGAGAAAGTAAGCAGATATTAGCAGTAAATAAATAACTAGATTAATACAATTTTTTGTACAGCTTGTCCCTGATAATGTTGGCAAAATAATAGAATGATAAATGACACAATATGTTACTGCATATGTCAGCATACTAATTGTGAGCCTTTGTTAGTTTACTTACTAATAAAAGACAAGTTGTCTTGTATTTTCACTATTTTATTCAAGGACAAACTTGCAATAAGAAACATGTTTAATGTACCCTAAGATTGTTTGTTAAAATAAAGCCAATAATAACATTTTTTGTGGTCCCCTTTTATTTCAAAAAGTATCAAAGTATTGAAGTACATTTTGGTACCGGTACCAAAATATTAGTATCGGGACAACATTATTACAAAGTAAACACGTTGTTTTTCACACTGCACTGTCAATAAATTAATTGTTCTGCCCATTAATTGATTCCAGCGTGTGCAAATAGTTAACAGGTTTTGAGGAAGTTTTTTGGGGTATCGATGTTCCTTATTTTGAATGATTTTTCTTCCTCATATTTATTTTCTTTTTCCATTTTGGATTGTAAAACTGAAAATATGAACATAAAATAAACATTCCAACAGTATAGTAAGGTGTTCTGTTATTGCCCTCTACTGGTCACATTTAGCGTTACATGTATTAAACGAGCTCTGATCGCCCAGAATTACAAAACAACAACAACACGACCACAAATACAAAGTGATCAATTTCAATACAAAACAAACTAAACATCTTTATGGTTGAATGAGTCGTCTTCTTTTACTCACCCCTCTGCTGCTTCATGGTGACACATTCCTCGCTGTTGCCCCCATGTGGGGTGGTGGGAGTACTGCATGCATGTGCAACCCTAGTTTGAATGGCTTCATCAAGCCTATTTGGGTGATGTTCAGCGGGCCAAATGAAAAGCTTTGGTGGGCAGGATTTGTTGAATAGCTTCACCAGTTGTGTGGGCTACACAATTAAATGAGAACTTGAACCACATTTTGACATTATGCAGTTTTTATGAACCATGCTTGGTAGTTTTATCTACCTCTGTATGCGCTATAAAAGTAATCTGTAGTCGCTTTATCTACCTATGTATGTGCTGTAAAAATCCTGTTTGGTAGTTTTATCTACCTCTGTATGCACTGTAAAAGTCATGTGTAGTATAGATTTAGCTACCTCTGTATGCGCTGTAAAAGTCATATGTAGTAGTTTTATCTACCTCTGTATGCACTATAAAAGTCATGTGTAGTAGTTTTATCTACCTCTGTATGCGCTATAAATGTCATGTTTGGTAGTTTTATCTACCTCTGTATGCGCTATAAAAAATATGTGTGGTAGTTTTATCTACCTCTGTATGCACTGTAAAAGTCATGTGTGGTAGTTTTCTCTATCTCTGTATGCGCTGTAAAAGTAATGTGTAGTAGTTTTATCTACCTCTGTATGTGCTATAAAAGTCATGTTTGGTACTTTTATCTACTTGTGTATGCGCTATAAAAAATATGTTTGGTACTTTTATCTACCTCTACATGCAGTATAAAAGTCATGTGTGGTTTTTGATTGATTGATTGAGACTTTTATTAGTAGGTTGCACAGTGAAGTACATATTCCGTACAATTGACCACTAAATGGTAACACCCGAATAAGTTTTTCAACTTGTTTAAGTCGGGGTCCACTTAAATTGATTCATGATACAGATATATACTATCATATATACTATCATCATAATACAGTCATCACACAAGATAATCACATTGAATTATTTACATTATTTACAATCAGGGGTGTGGAGGGGGCGGGGGGGTAGTTTTATCTACCTCTGTATGCGCTATAAAAGTCATATGTAGTAGTTTTATCTACCTCTGTATGCGCTGTAAAAGTCATGCAAGGTAGTCTTGTATACCTCTGTATGCGCTGTAAAATTCATGCAAGGTAGTATTGTATACCTCTGTATGCGCTGTAAACGTCCTTCGTGGTTGTTTTATCTACCTCTGTATGTGCTATAAAAGTCAAATGTAGTTGTTTTAGGTACCTCTGTATGCGCTGTAAGTCATGTGTGGTAGTTTTATCTACCTCCTCTATGCGCTATAAAAGTCATGTGTGGTAATTTTATCCATCTCTGTATGGTAAAAGTCATACATGGTAGTTTTATCTACCTCTGTATGCGCTATAAAAGTCATATGTAGTAGTTTTATCTACCTCTGTAGGCGCTGTAAAAGTCATGCAAGGTAGTCTTGTATACCTCTGTATGCGCTGTAAACGTCCTCCGTGGTTGTTTTATCTACCTCTGTATGTGCTATAAAAGTCAAATGTAGTTGTTTTAGGTACCTCTGTATGCGCTGTAAGTCATGTGTGGTAGTTTTATCTACCTCCTCTATGCGCTGTAAAAGCCATGTGTGGTAATTTTATCCATCTCTGTACGGTAAGTCATACATGGTAGTTTTATCTACCTCTGTATGCCCTGTAAAAGTCATATGTAGTAGTTTTATCTACCTCTGCATGCGCTATAAAAGTCATGCAAGGTAGTCTTGTATGCGCTGTAAAAGTCATGCAAGGTAGTCTTGTATACCTCTGTATGAGCTGTAAACGTCCTCCGTGGTTGTTTTATCTACCTCTGTATGTGCTATAAAAGTCAAATGTAGTTGTTTTAGGTACCTCTGTATGCGCTGTAAGTCATGTGTGGTAGTTTTAACTACCTCCTCTATGCGCTGTAAAAGCCATGTGTGGTAATGTTATCCATCTCTGTACAGTAAGTCATACATGGTAGTTTTATCTACCTCTGTATGCCCTGTAAAAGTCATATGTAGTAGTTTTATCTACCTCTGTATGCGCTATAAAAGTCATGCAAGGTAGTCTTGTATGCGCTGTAAAAGTCATGCAAGGTAGTCTTGTATGCGCTGTAAAAGTCATGCAAGGTAGTCTTGTATACCTCTGTATGCACTGTAAACGTCCTCCGTGGTTGTTTCATCTACCTCTGTATGTGCTATAAAAGTCAAATGTAGTTGTTTTAGGTACCTCTGTATGCGCTGTAAGTCATGTGTGGTAGTTTTATCTACCTCCTCTATGCGCTGTAAAAGTCATGTGTGGTAATTTTATCCATCTCTGTATGGTAAAAGTCATACATGGTAGTTTTATCTACCTCTGTATGCCCTGTAAAAGTCATGCATGGTAGCTTTATCTACCTCTTTATGCGCTATAAAAGTCATGTTGTGGTCCACTTGCCGTACGCTTGTTGACAGCGCTATAAATGCTGAGCGAGCAGTTTGCTGCATCGGTTGTGTTGCTGCCGTGTCGTTGCGACACAATTGTTCATCAACGATGTTCATAAACGAGCAACGAGAGCTTAATTGTTTTCCTGGCGCCTTCTCACGCCCTCCAAACCATTCTTAATGTGAATTTTAAAAAAAAAGTTTCAAATTTGGGAAATGAGAGTCTGCATCCAATAGTGGCTTTCTTCCAAGGCAGGAATGAGTCTATAATTGGAGCTGGATGATCAAAGTGTGTCTGATAACGTTGAAGACGCGGCACAGACAAGACATGCCACGCCGTACCCCCACCTCCCTCTCCCCCTTCCTTCCCCCTCCCTGACCCTCTCCTCACCACCGTCCTCGTCCTCCTCCGACTGTGTGCCGCCTCTCCATTTTGTCGTCAGAGCATCCCCCCCCCCCTCACACCGCCCGCGCACACCTCCTCTCCTCTTTCTCCGCATCCGAGAGGAGCATCCTCCTCTCTCTCCTCCTCCACCCCCCCCCCACCCCCCACCCCCTCTCTCTCCCTGGTTGTTCTCAGAATGAGGTTAGCAGCGGCGCTACCTAGCAGCGCACAGTTACCGCAGCAGGCTGTGGTTCCGCCGTCTTCGCCGCAAACGCTCCGTCCTTCACCTTCTGTCCTCTCTGGACTAACCCACCCCATCCTTCTCCCTCTCTCTCTCTCTCCCCTCCCTCCTTCTCTCCATCTGTCTCCTGGCAGTGATGGGGAGGACCACCATGTAGAGGAGGCGAGCACCCAATGGCAGCGATGGGAAGCCACGCATGGAGCGGGTCTGGACTGCAGCCGTGGTGAGCCTGAGCTCCGCATCCTCCCTCGGAAAGGACCGGCGTGACCTTCTCAGGACTCGAACCACCGGGGCCGTCGGACGCTCACCTGGAATCGCCCCCCCACCCCTGCAGCCCCCCCTTTCTTTTTAAATTTTTTTAACATAAGCTGCATTTTTCCTTTCTTCGTCGACAACTCGGAGACAGATCCCGTCCTCATAGCAATAAGAAACTGAAGTGACATCATGGGGGACATGTCCAACAGCGACTTCTACGCCAAGAACCAAATAAACGATGGCAACCACGCGGTGGGCTTCGGCTGCTCACTCATGGAGCTGCGCTCGCTCATGGAGCTGCGCGGCACCGAGGCGGTGGTCAAGCTCCAGGAGGACTACGGGGGCGTGGAGGGACTGTGCGCACGACTGAAAACCTCACCCACGGAAGGTAAGTCCCACCCCCTTTTATGTGCATGCATGACTCACTCACTTCCTGCTTGCTTGAGGTCAAAAAGACCTGGAGGAGGTACTGACGCATGTCAGGCATCCTGTTTAGTATGCACGGGAATCTCTCTGGACAGTCGAGAGACCCCCGATGTGTGTCATGCTGCCGTCAGCCAATCGGATGCCGCCTTGCTCAGGAGCATACCAACTGGCTTGTAGGTTCCGTCCGCTGCTTCCAATGTCAGAATCAGAATCAGGAATACCGTATTTGTCGGGTTATAAGTCGCAGTTTTTTTCATAGTTTGGCCGGAGTAGTGACAAATAAGGAGGCAACACCACACAAATGTTTGTAACGCAACAATATCTCCTCCTGAAAAATCCCATGCACGCTTATGTGTGAAATTATTAACATATTACTGTAAAATATCCAATAATATTATTTATCTCGTTCACGTAAGAGACTAGGCCGGGGGTTGGCAACCCGCGGCTCTAGAGCCACATGTGGCTCTTGAGCGGCGCCCTGGTAGCTCCATGGAGCTTTTTCAAAAATGTATAGAAATGAGGAAAAAAAATAATTTTTGTTTTAATATGGTTTTTGTAGGAGGATCAACACGACACAAACCTTCCTAATTGTTAGAAAGTCCACTGTTTGATATGTTTATGCTTCACTGATGAGAGTATTTGGCGAGCACCATTTTGTCCTACTAATTTCCGCGGCCCATGACCTCACCGTTGTGTGGACTGTGACTCAACAGTTTGTTAACATGTATTACTTTCTCCGACACTGCCAAAGAAAAACGTGTTTTATGCCACTCCTTTGTCTCATTTTGTCCACCAAACCTTTTATTCTGTGGGTGAATGCAAAAAGGACAGCTTTGTTGATATTATTGACTTGTTATGGAGTGCTAATCAGGCATATTTGACCTCCGCAAACGTTAGCCAGTTTGCAAAGATTGTAATAAATCCATTAGAAGAAGACGGCCTGCCGTTTCCTTCAACTTGGACACACACATCTATATCTAGTGCGACTTATATATGTTTTTTTCCTTCTTTATTATGCATTTTCGGCCGGTGCGATTTATACTCCGTAGCGATTTATAATCCGAAAAATACGGTACTTTAATAATTCCCCGAGGGGAAATTAAGATTTTCAGCACAATCTCATTCATTTAGCAGACAAACATTACAGGGAGACAGAACAGGATCGCTGAGGCCAAGGAGAGAGAAAAACATCATAGCCATAGCACACACAAGCATGTGTGTAAGAGGGAAACATCAAAGAACACAAAGGACATTAAAAGAGCAGAGCTGATGCAACCAGCCTTCTACACACAGCCACAAAAGTAAAACAACAACAACAAAAAAACATATACACTGTGGTGGCCTCTACGCCATCGTCTGCTGGGGTGGGGGGAGCATGGCCAGAGACGGGAGCAGACCCAACAAAGCAACCAAGAGAGCCGACTCCACCCTCGGCCGCCCACCAACTCTCGGCCAGTATCAATGTCAAATAACAAACCTGATCATATTTATTATTTATTTATCCTTACAAGCTTTTGTACGAGTGGCATTCTCCACACAACTACCAAAAATAGGTCGATAAAAATGAGCTGATATAACATTTGCAACAACTTTAAAGCTTATTTGCTCAATTTGTAAGATTGTACCAAGACTGCTCATTTTTTGGAGGATTTTCAAAACAGAGGGGAAAAAAGACAATTGATTTGCTGAATTGGGTTTTTAAACAGTAACATTCAGAATGTTGGGCATAAAACATTCTCTTTCCTCATTTCCATTCACCTATTCCGGACTATAAGGCGCACTCAAAATCGAAATGTGTGTGTCATGCTGCCGTCAGCCAATCAGATGCCGCCTTGCTCAGGAGCATAGCAACTGGCTTGTAGGTTCCGTCCGCTGCTTCCAATATCGGAATCAGAATAAAAAATACCGTATTTTTCGGGTTATAAGTCGCAGTTTTTTTCACAGTTTGGCCGGAGTAGTGACAAATAAGGAGGCAACACCACACAAATGTTTGTAACGCAACAATATCTCCTCCTGAAAAATCCCATGCACGCTTATGTGTGAAATTATTAACATATTACCGTAAAATATCCAAAAATATTATTTATCTCATTCACGTAAGAGACTAGGCCGGGGGTCGGCAACCCGCGGCTCTAGAGCCACATGTGGCTCTTGAGCGGCGCCCTGGTAGCTCCATGGAGCTTTTTCAAAAATGTATAGAAATGAGGAAAACATTTTTTTTTCGTTTTAATATGGTTTTTGTAGGAGGATCAACACGACACAAACCTTCCTAATTGTTAGAAAGTCCACTGTTTAATATGTTTATGCTTCACTGATGAGAGTATTTGGCAAGCACCATTTTGTCCTACTAATTTCCGCGGCCCATGACCTCACCGTTGTGTGGACTGTGACTCAACAGTTTGTTAACATGTATTACTTTCTCCGACACTGCCAAAGAAAAACGTGTTTTATGCCACTCCTTTGTCTCATTTTGTCCACCAAACCTTTTATTCTGTGGGTGAATGCAAAAAGGACAGCTTTGTTGATATTATTGACTTGTTATGGCAGGGGTGTCAAAGTCAAATGGACGGAGGGCCAAATAAAAAATTTAGCTACAAGCCGAGGGCCGGACTGTTCGAATGTTCATTGAAAAATTTTTAAATGACGCATATAGTCTAGTGAACCTAATTGAACCTACTGAAAACCTAACAAATATATTCCAATATGATCAGATAAATAAAGCAATATTTTCTTATGGCTCTGTCAGTAATCTTTAATTTTCAACAGACACAAAAGACAAATTTCCTTTATATAAAAATCCCCATAACATGAACATTAAATGAAAGAAACCGGTATTCAAGGCACCATCAGTAGCCTATATTTTCTATTTTTAGCAAAAGTGGGCTAAATTTACTTCAAAGAAAAAAACAATAATAGCAATTTTCTATCATCCACTCAACTGAAATATTTTTAAAATATAATTAAATTGAAATACAATAAAATAAAGTGCAAAAATCTATAAATCAAAAACAACACTTTGTTTAAGGAGAAGTAACATGCAGTGAAAACAAATATTAAACTTTAACTTTTAAACTTGAATTGAGTAAAAACTCTAAATATGTGATTGCACAGTAATGTTCACATTAAACCCCCCTCCTCCCTCCGTGGGAGGGAGGCGAGTTGGGTGCCCGAAACCCCCCGCTGGTTTCGGCCCGCCCCTTGGCGCGCGTGGCACGGCGGGCTCCGCGACCCGACGGCTGGCCCTCGTGGCTTGACGGCGGGCGCGTCCCGACGGGCCGCGCGTAGGGGTCAAACGCAGAAGTCTCAGGGCCTCGTGGTGAGGGGGTGGCCTGCGGGTTTCGGCCCGCTTGACCCCCCCGCTCCGCTTGGCGCGCGCGGCACATGACGGGTTCCGCCACCGACGCTCGGGCTGCAGCCCGACGGTGGTGCGGGCCCGGCGGTGACGCGCGGTTTGGGGAAACAAAGCAGAAGTCTCAGGGCCTCGGGGCCGGGTTTCGGCCCGCCCCCTTGGCGCGCGTGGCACGGCGGGCTCCGCGACTGACGGCCGGGCTGCAGCCCTTCGGCCGGCAGGCGCGTCCCAGCGGGCCGCTCGCCCCCTTTCGGAACCTTGGACCGGCATCCGCTTGGTGCGTGTAAAAGATCTGCGGTCTAAAAAAAAAAAAAAAAAAAAAAAAAAAAAAAAAAAAGATCTGCGGTCTGCGGGCCGGTTCTAATAATAAATCAAGATCATCCCAAGGGCCGTAAAAAACCTTCTCGCGGGCCGGATATGGCCCGCGGGCCTTGACTCTGACATATGTGTGTTATGGAGTGCTAATCAGGCATATTTGACCTCCGCAAACGTTAGCCAGTTTGCAAAGATTGTAATAAATCCATTAGAAGAAGATGGCCTGCCGTTTCCTTCAACTTGGACACACACATCTATATCTAGTGCGACTTATATATGTTTTTTTCCTTCTTTATTATGCATTTTCGGCCGGTGCGATTTATACTCCGTAGCGATTTATAATCCGAAAAATACGGTACTTTAATAATTCCCCGAGGGGAAATTAAGATTTTCAGCACAATCCCATTCATTTAGCAGACAAACATTACAGGGAGACAGAACAGGATCGCTGAGGCCAAGGAGAGAAAAAAACATCATAGCCATAGCACACACAAGCATGTGTGTAAGAGGGAAACATCATAGAACACAAAGGACATTAAAAGAGCAGAGCTGATGCAACCAGCCTTCTACACACAGCCACAAAAGTAAAACAACAACAACAAAAAAACATATACACTGTGGAGGCCTCTACCCCATCGTCTGCTGGGGTGGGGGGAGCATGGCCAGAGATGGGAGCAGACCCAACAAAGCAACCAAGAGAGCCGACTCCACCCTCGGCCCCCCACCAACTCTCGGCCAGTATCAATGTCAAATAACAAACCCGATCATATTTATTATTTATTAATCTTTACAAGCTTTTGTACGAGTGGCATTCTCCACACAACTACCAAAAATAGGTCGATAAAAATGAGCTGATATAACATTTGCAACAACTTTAAAGCTTATTTGCTCAATTTGTAAGTTTGTACCAAGACTGCTCATTTTTTGGAGGATTTTCAAAACAGAGGGGAAAAAAGACAATTGATTTGCTGAATTGGGTTTTTAAACAGTAACATTCAGAATGTTGGGCATAAAACATTCTCTTTCCTCATTTCCATTCACCTATTCCGGACTATAAGGCGCACTCAAAATCGAAATGTGTGTGTCATGCTGCCGTCAGCCAATCAGATGCCGCCTTGCTCAGGAGCATAGCAACTGGCTTGTAGGTTCCGTCCGCTGCTTCCAATGTCGGAATCAGAATAAAAAATACCGTATTTTTCGGGTTATAAGTCGCAGTTTTTTTCATAGTTTGACAAATAAGGAGGCAACACCACACAAATGTTTGTAACGCAACAATATTTCCTCCTGAAAAATCCCATGCACGCTTGTGTGAAATTATTAACATATTACCGTAAAATATCAAATAATATTATTTATCTCATTCACGTAAGAGACTAGGCCGGGGGTCGGCAACCCGCGGCTCTAGAGCCACATGCGGCTCTTGAGCGGCGCCCTGGTGGCTCCATGGAGCTTTTTAAAAAATGGATAGAAATGGGGGAAAAATGGGGTGCAAAATATATTTTTTGTTGTAATATGGTTTCTGTAGGAGGACCAACACGACACAAACCTTCCTAATTGTTAGAAAGCCCACTGATGAGAGTATTTGGCGAGCGCCGTTTTGTCCTACTAATTTCCGCGGCCCATGACCTCACCGTTGTGTGGACTGTGACTCAACAGTTTGTTTACATGTATTACTTTCTCCGACACTGCCAAAGAAAAACGTGTTTTGTGCCACTCCTCCTTTGTCTCATTTTGTCCACCAAACCTTTTATACTGTGGGTGAATGCAAAAAGGACAGCTTTGTTGATATTATTGACTTGTTATGGAGTGCTAATCAGGCATATTTGGTCAGTGCATGACTGCAAGTTAATCGATGCTAACATGCTATTTAGGCTAGCTGTATGTACATATTGCATCATTATGCCTCCTTTGTAGGTATATTTGAGCTCATTTAATTTCTTTTTTCTTATGTTAATTTTTATGTGCATGTCTCATGACACATTATCTGTATGTAATATTGGCTGCATTTCTGATAGTTGTGTGCCATGTTGTTCCAGACCTCTGCAAACCTTAGCCAGCTTGCAAAGATTGTAATAAATCCATTAGAAGAAGACGGCCTGCCGTTTCCTTTAACTTGGACACACACATCTATACCCTTTGGCCATTCTAAGACAGTCATTTCCAGGAGTTATCTCACCTTAGGAGAAGTTTTACTAATGTTTTCCAATGTTGTAAAAATGTGTAGAATAAATATTACATTTCAACATTTCTTTCAACAAATATTTGCGTCAGCCTGCGACACATAGTCATTTTAATAGTAGGCTAATATAGACACTTACATGGGTTGCCTTCCTTATAACACTTACATAAGTTTTTAAATTTTTTGCCGCTCCAGACAGATTACTTTTTTGTATTTTTGGTCCAATATGGCTCTTTCAACATTTTGGGTTGCCGACCCCTGGACTAGGCGTATATCAGCAATCGTCACACACACGTCAACCAATAAAAATTCGGCGGGGGGCGGGTCATGGCAGAAGTGCATTGTGAAAAAAAAAATGCTACCTGCTACTACTTCCGTACCTATGAAAATTGATCAGAGCAGAGTTGTTTAGAAACGACACCGAGGAAGAAGATTTCATGGGATTTAGCGATTAGGAGTGACAGATTGTTTGGTAAACGAATAGCATGTTCTATATGTTATAGTTATTTGAATGACTCTTACCATAATATGTTACGTTAACATACCAGGCACGTTCTTAGTTGGTTATTTATGCCTCATATAACGTACACTTATTCAGCCTGTTGTTCACTATTTATTTATTTTAAATTGCCTTTCAAATGTCTATTCTTGGTGTTGGATTTTATCAAATAAATTTCCCCCAAAAATGCGACTTATACTCCAGTGCGACTTATATATGTTTTTTTCCTCCTTTATTGTGCATTTTCGGCCGGTGCGACTTATACCCCGGAGCGATTTATAATCCGAAAAATATGGTACTTTAATAATCCGACGAGGGGAAATTAAGATTTTCAGCACAATCCCATTCAAGTAGCAGACAAACATTACAGGGAGACAGAACAGGATCGCTGAGGCCAAGGAGAGAAAAAAAAACTCATAGCCATAGCACACATAAGCATTATGTGAAAATGCATACAAAAATGTAATAAAACGTCAAATTAAACACAGTCTTTGATAACAAGTAACAACTACAGTTTAGTGCTAGCGGTCAACGTCTGTATTGTCACTATTTTTGCTATACATAAATATATATATATATACCGTATTTTCCGCACTATAAGGCGCACCTTCAATGAATGGCATATTTTAAAACTTTGTTCATATATAAGGCGCACCATATTATAAGGCGCATAGAATAGACGCTACAGTAGAGGCTGGGGTTACGTTATGCATCCATTAGATGGAGCTGCGCTAAAGGGAATGTCAACAAAACAGTCAGGTCAGTCAAACTTTATTAATAGATTACAAACCAGCGTTCTGACAACTCTGTTCACTCCCAAAATGAATAAACAGCTGTTTTATTATTTTCCCCGAGGTAAAGTCAGTGACGTGGTGTTTTGTTTATCTTTTAACAACAGCAAGGTATAACATGTAGTGCAACATTTATATCACATAGTGGAGGGGAACTTTTCCCTGATTTCAATAAACACGTAAAAAACAGTCTGATACTGTTACGGTAAATCAAACGTTAGTGCAATCACGATATAGTAACACTCGAAATAGTGCAGAGCAATAACAATATATCAATAACTCAACGTTGCTCAAACGTTAATGTCACACAACACAACACACAAAATAAACATGTAAAGCTCACTTTGTGAAGTTATTCCTCATCCACGAATCCCTCAAATTCTTCTTCTTCAGTGTCCGAATTAAACAATTGGGCGGATACGGCATCCAACATCTGTCTCGTCGAAGTCGTCATTAATGGAGTCTTAAGTTTAAACTCTGCGTCGTAAGCGTGTCTCTTAATAGGAGCCATTTTGGGGTCTTTACATAAACAAACAAATGGAAATGAAACGGCACGCCTCGCGCAGTCATATATCCCAGCATGCACCACGCGCTTCTTCGTCTTCTACAGAAGACGGGGGAAAATGAAGTCTGCGGCTGCTTACCGTAGTTGCGATTGATTGATTGATTGAAACTTTTACCTGTTGGAGGCTCAATATTGATCCATATATAAGGCGCACCGGATTATAAGGCGCACTGTCAGCTTTTGACTGTCCTAAGGTCTTATTCTGGCGCTTTTTAACTCACCGACCTGGACACATCCTTGCATCAAACCCAGCAGAGCCAGGCGAGCAGTGAGTGATGAAACGCAGCGCTGACGAGGAGTGAGCCAGACAGGCCGGAGTCGCGGTGTGAAGCGATACGCGCCCGCAGCGCTGCGGCAATATCAAAATGAAACTTGATTTGCAAAAGCACAATAAAATTAGCATAAGTGACACATAATTTCTCGCGAGTGCCCGTTTTATTGGCGAGCTAAACACCGGTGGTGGGGAATTAACCGCCTGTGGACTCGCACCAAATCATAGCGCAGGGTAACGAAACTCTCCAAACAAAATGCGGGATATTGTAATTATTCTTATCAATATGTTCCGATTTGTCGTCGTCGTCCTCTGCTGTCTACTTCGGTCTGTTGTGAGGTCGAATGAGTGTTGGAAAAACAATGTCATGCATCAGCATTAGCGTACACAGTAGACGGCTCTTATGGTATCATGACCATATAAGGACACATACTTCCTGATTTGTGGAGGATGACAGACAGAAGGTACCATTAGGATCAGCCGCGGGTTGCCGACCTAGTGGAACTCTGGAGCTTTTTCAAAAATGTATGAAAAATGGAAAAATGTATTTTTTGTTTTAATATGGTTTCTGTAGGAGGACAAACATGACACAGACCTTCCTAATTGTTAGAAATCCCACTGTTTATAATAAACATGCTTCACTGATGAGAGTATTTGGCGAGCGCCGTTTTGTCCTACTAATTTTGGCGGTCCTTGAACTCAATGTGGTTTGTTTACAGACTTTCTAAGACGTGTTTTATGCCACGCCTTTTTTGTCTCATTTTGTCCACCAAACTTTTAATGCTGTGCGTGAATGCACAAAGGTGAACTTTGTTGATGCTATTGACTTGTGTGGAGTGCTAATCAGGCATATTTGGTCAGTGCCTGACTGCAAGCTAACCGATGCTAACATGCTATTTAGGCTAGCTGTATGTACATATTGCATCATTATGCCTCGTTTGTAGGTATATTTGAGCTCATTTAATTTCCTTTAAATTCTGTTAATTCAATTTATATTTGCATATCTCATGACACATTATCTGTATGTAATTTTGGCTGCATTCTCATAGTTGTTTGTGTGCCATGTTTATTAATAAATATGTATATAAATAATAAATGATAAATGGGTTATACTTGTATAGCGCTTTTCTACCTGCAAGGTACTCAAAGCGCTTTGACACTATTTCCACATTCACCCATTCACACAGCAAACATTACCAAGCTTGCAAAGATTGTAATAAATCCATTAGAAGAAATCAGCCTGCCGCTTCCTTTAACTTAGACACACACATCTATGCCTTTGGTAATTCTAAGCGAGTAATTTCCAGGAGTCATCTCACCCTCTGAAAAGCCTCTGATTTACTAATGTTTTCCAATGTTGTAAAAATGTGTAGAATAAATATTACATTTCTGTCAAGAAAGATTTGTGTCAGCTTGCGACACAGTCATTTTGATAGTAGGCTAATATAACTAATATAGACACTTATATAATGAGTTGTCTTCATTATAACACTTATAATTTGAATTTTTTGCGGCTCCAGACAGATTTTTTTTCCCGTATTTTTGGTACAATATGGCTCCTTCCACATTTTGGGTTGCCGACCCCTGGTCTAACTGAAAAGTGAATAATTTGCAGTCCTGTATCAGCATCTTTATCAAGATTATTTGCAAATTGTATGACTCATTAATAGGGTTGGGCATCAGGCGGATCGTGTTGATACTAATCCAATCCACTTTATTTATATAGCACATTTAAACAACAAAATGTTTCCAAAGTGCAGCACAACAATATTAAAAACAATATTGAAATATTATCCTTAGCTCCACCAATGACTGAATGAAAACAAAAAATAAATACATATAAAATCAATATAAAAAACAATCTAACATAAATGATTAAAAACTATTTTAAAGGGTAAAACCAATTAAAACAGTAAATAGAAATCACAATTTTAAAAACACAGAGGACAACAGAGGACCACACAACTCACGTAGTGTTAAGGGTGGTATAACTATATAATTGATACTAAAGTGATCGATTTTATTTTCCCCAAATAATTTTTTCCCCTCTTTTTATATTCATGTGTACAAACTCAGCGAATAAATCTCTGAGCACGGAGGACATATTTACTGAGTAAATGAACCCATATTGAATTTTTAAAAAACGAAAAAAGATTTTGTGATGCTAAAAAATATTGATGTAATCATAGTAATATTGACTAGATACGCTTGTGTACTTGGTATCATTACAGTGGTTTGTAGGTGTAGATCCACCAATGGCGTTTGTTTACATTGAGCTACGGTGTGTAGTGAAGCATGTTTAGCTATTCCTCGTCCTGCAGGGATGGTACTTGTAAGCAACTTACTTTATTTGTCGCCATGGAGACGAGGATTAGCGATTTAGAAGTAGCTAAAACACTGCAGACTGCGGATGGATGTAAGCCGCTAGCTAGCTAGCCATGTCTTATAGCACCTCTTCCTGAGGACGTTTCAGTGTTATAACTTCACCTTTATAGTTAGTTTTTAAGCCAAAATGCGTCCGTTCTCCCTTTTCTGTCTACACACTGTCTGTTTGTAAATACTCTGTGATTGTGTGCTGCCGAACATGCTCCTCCGCCCATAAAACCAGCAATGACACAATGTGATGACGATGGCGGCGGTGGGGGACTGGTACTTTTTGGAGGCTGTATAGTACAGAATATGATTCATTAGTATCGCGGTACTATACTAATTTCGGTATACCGTACAACCCTAGTTAAAAGGGAACTGTACACATTAGTAATGCAGGCATATTTTACAATACCCATCCTTTTGGACCGCAGCTCCTCGAACCACCTTTTTGGTGAAGATCTGCTAACGAGCGAGTTGCTCTTCTCATCATTCATTGATGGAATTAATTATTCCCGCACACATGTGGAAAATGTTGCAATTTGCATTAGTGATCCCAAGTGATGCATGTGTATCGCCCCCCCCCCCCCCCCCCCCCCTTTTTTTTTTTCCTTCTGTGCGGCTGCGTCGCAGAACACATGTTCCATCAGAAATATGATCATGCTAATTATCTTTGAGGGTATTTTGTGTTGCTCGCTGGCAACTGTAGCAGTGAGTGCGTGTGTGTGTGAGTGTGTGTGTTTGCATCCCAAAGTATACAGAGAGGCCCCCCGGCAGGGGTGACCTATGTATCGGCCCCTTCACGTGATACCCACGGTGCATAAATAGCTAGAATCCATTATGAAGCACGTATGCGTAAAGGCTGCTAGTATAGAAATACAAGTAAAGTACATCTTAGCGGCTAGTTTAATCTCCGAGGGACTGATTATTTATTCATTTGACATTAAAGCCCTCCATCCATTTTTTTTTCTATACCACTTGTACTCATTAGGGTCACACCTGAACTGGCGCATATCCCAGCTGAGTTCTGGAAAACCATGGTATATCACAACGCACATACAAAACCCAAAACCAGTGAAGTTGGCATGCTGTGTAAATGGTAAATAAAAACAGAATACAATGTTTTGCAAAGACAAGATACTTAGCGTTCGAACCGGAAAACTTTTGTTATTTTTTTGCAAATATTAGCTCATTTGGAATTTGATGCGTGCAACATGTTTCAAAAAAGCTGGCACACGTGGCAAAAAAGACTGAAAATGTTGAAGAATGCTCATCAAACACTTATTTGGAACATCCCACGGATGAACAGGCTAATTGGGAACAGGTGGGTGCCATGATTGGGTATAAAAGCAGCTTCCATGAAATGCTCAGTCATTCACGAACAAGGATGGGGCGAGGGTCACCACTTTGTCAACAAATGCGTGAGCAAATTGTCGAACAGTTTAAGAACAACATTTCTCAACCAGCTATTGCAAGGAATTTAGGGATTTCACCATCTACGGTCCGTAATATCATCAAAAGGTTCAGAGAATGTGGAGAAATCACTGCACGTAAGCGGCAATGCCCGTGATCTTCGATCTCTTAGGCGGTACTGCATCAAAAAGCGACATCAGTGTGTAAAGGATATCACCACATGGCCTTAGGAACACTTCAGAAAACCACTGTCAGTAACTACAGTTCATCGCTACATCTGTAAGTGCAAATTAAAAATCTACTTTGCAAAACGAAAGTAATTTATCAACAACACCCAGGAACACCGCCGGCTTCGCTGGGCCCGAGCTCATCTAAAATAGACTGATGCAAAGTGGAAAAGTGTTCTGTGGTCTGACGAGTCCACATTTCAAATTGTTTTTGGAAACTGTGGACGTTGTGTCCTCCGGACCAAAGAGGAAAAGAACCATCCAGACTGTTATAGGCGCAAAGTTTAAAACCCAGCATCTGTGATGGTATGAGGGTGTATTAGTGCCCAAGGCATGGGTAACTTACACATCTGTGAAGGCACCATTAATGCTGAAAGGTACATACAGTTTTTGGAGCAACATATGTTGCCATCCAAGCAACGTTATCATGGACGCCCCTGCTTATTTCAGCAAGACAATGCCAAGCCACGTGTTACAACAGCGTGGCTTAATACTAAAAGAGTGTGGGTACTAGACTGGCCTGCCTGTAGTCCAGACCTGTCTCCCATTGAAAACGTGTGGCGTATTATGAAGCATCAAATACCACAACGGAGACCCCAGACTGTTGAACAACTTCAGCTGTACATCAAGCAAGAATGGGAAATAATTCAACCTGAAAAGCTTCAAAAATGTGTCTCCTCAGTTCCCAAACGTGTACTGAGTGTTGTTAAAAGGAAAGGCCATGTAACACAGTGGTAAAATGCCCCTGTGCCAACTTTTTTGCAATGTGTTGCTGCCATTAAATTCAAAGTTAATGATTATTTGCAAAAAAACAAAAAAACAAATCTTTCTCAGTTCCAACATTAAACATTTACAGTCTATTCAATTGAATATAAGTTGAAAAGGATTTGCAAATCATTGTATTCTGTTATTTACGGTTTACACAACATGCCAACTTCACTGGTTTTGGGTTTTGGATAAATACACAAATACTGTACAAATAACCATTCACACTATGGTACATTACAGTCACAGTAAGGAATATGTATGTTGCATTTGTTGAAGTGATCTTATTAGTAAACATAGTAAAGGTTGTACAAGCACTGCACGCAACATTAGCATCGCCGCAAGTGCTAACACAGCAGGGGTGTCCTGGCTGGTACATTATTATTAAAGAAGACAAAAATACTTAGTTGACCAAAACATTTTTCCCCTCCAGGCACATTCCATGTAAGATTAAGTTAAAGCATATGAACTAAAATCTGACATATGCCGTATTGATCAGAATTAAAGACGACCATTTCCCGTTCTATGGCAAAATACATTTCTTTAGGAATGAAAGACACCCTTTTTTCCTTATTACAAGTGCAATATACAGCATACAAAATGTAATATATACTGTGCATGTATGAATAATGCAGCTATTTGGATATAATGTGCCATGATAATTAATGTAACAATGTCAATAGTTGTAAAAGCTATCATAACAATGTTGTGTAATATTGGATAAAAAAAACAATGTTTTATAAAGCGAAAGTGTATCAAAATATATGCATGAAATGTATCTATATATTTGTTTAATATTTTAAAATGCATTATATTTAATAGGGATGTCCGATAATGGCTTTTTTGCCGATATCCGATATTCCGATATTTTCCAACTCTTAATTACCGATACTGATATCAACCGATACTGATATATACAGTCGTGGAATTAACACATTATTATGCCTAATTTGGACAACCAAATAATATCGGCAGGCCGATATCGGACATCTCTAATATTTAATGTAATGTGTTTATATGTTGTGTTTATTACACTATCTGCACTCTGAGGCAGGTAACAAAATGATCATGAATATATCTTTTTAACTATTTGTTACAATTAAAGTCTTGTTACAACGCACTCCAGAAACATGCAATTATTTCATGTTAATATTAAGACCCCTCAAGATTCTTTTAGATCTAAGGTCGTCTAAATAATGAGAGGTGACTAGAATTGAAGACACCAATTTATTCTACAAAAAAGAAGAAGTACAACCAATTGTGATAACAACAACAGAGCTATCTAAAGGTCGGAGCAATCCCTAAAACGGTCGCCCGTCTCTCATGCTTTTGTCCACCTATGTTGCATCGCCTTGGCGAGTATCAAAAACTGAAAGTTAACTTGTTGTGTGTGTGCCAAACGCACACACATTCTCCCCCACTCTCCCTCCAGGCTGGCGCTTCATTAAACTCGAGAAAATAATGTGTGAGAGTGCATAGATCAGGGGTGTCAAACGTACGGCCAGTGAACAGTTTTTTATCCGGCCCGCAACATTATTTTGTTAAGTATAAAAATTAGCTGAAATTTTTGAATGAAAGAAACTGCTCTTCTAAATGTGTCCACTGGATGTTGCAATAGCAATTCTTTGTATCCTTTGTATCAGAGGGAGGAGGCGGAGCTATGTGCCCGGTTAAGATAGAGGACTGGGGACACATAATCTGGGCGCACATAAATATGCTGAAATAACACGTATCCCCTTCTAACTTCATGCGTGAGTCATGAAATGAGTCCACATTCACAAGTTTTGTTGTAGATGATGCTACATACTGTATGTACTAGTGTTGTCCCGCTACCAATATTTTGGTACTGGTACTAAAATTATTTGGATTCTTTTCGGTACTTTTTTAAATAAAGGGGGCCACAAAAAATTGCATTATTGGCTTTATTTTAACAAAAAAATCTTCCGATACATTAAACATGTTTCTTATTGCAAGTTTGTCCTAAACTAAAATAGTAAACATACTAAACAACTTGTCTTTTATTAGTAAGTAAGCAAACAAAGGCTCCTAATTTAGCTGCTGACATATGCAGTGACATATTGTGTCATTTATCATTCTATTATTTTGTCAAAATTATTAAGGACAAGCGGTAGAAAATGAATTATTAATCGACTTGTTCATTTACTGTTAATATCTGCTTACTTTCTCTTAACATGTTCTATCTACACTTCTGTTAAAATGTAATTGTGGAAGTTGCTTCCTCGCAGTCCCACTGTCAGACATGGCACAGGAGCCCAGCGTGCAGGTTTTAACAAGGTTTTAATAATCACAAGGTTTTTAAATAAACTTCTCTCTCCAGCAGGACGCCACTTTTCAGCCACGTCCGTATCCTCCTCCCCTCCTGCTCCCGGGCGCTTACTGTTAAAGACAACAGATGATTAGATTAACATGTACCACCTGTGAAATCTAATCACCTGCCAGCTGTGTCTCGCCGTCAGCACTGCCACGCCCCCCCGTCTGATGGTGCTCTGTCCTCAGCACCATGGACAGAGGCGGTGACCTTTGCTCCTGCAGACAGCGCTGGCCCCATCTCCCCCCTTAGTAATAATCACTTATTCTTCTTTTGTTTGGATACTTTACATTAGTTTTGGATGATACCACAAATGTGGGTATCAATCCGATACCAAGTCGTTACAGGATCATACATTGGTCATATTCAAAGTCCTTATGTGTCCAGGGACATATTTCCTGAGTTTATAAACATAATATACATTAAAAAAAACAACTAAAGATGTTGTGATGCTAAAAAATATTGCTGTAATCATAGTAGTATTGCTCCTGTACTTGGTATCATTACAGTGGATGTTAGGTGTAGATCCACCAATGGCGTTTGTTTACATTGTGACACCGGTGAGCTACGGTGTGTAGTGAAGCATGTTTAGCTATTTCTCGTCCTGCAGGGATGATACTTGTAAGAAACTTACTTTATTTGTCGCCATGGAGGCGAGGATTAGTGATTTAGAAGTAGCTAAAACACTGCAGACTGGGGCTGGACTTTAGCCACTAGCTAGCTAGCCGTGTCTTAAAGCACCTCTTCCTGAGGGCGTTTCAGTGTTATAGCTTCACGTTTATCGTTAGTTTTTAAGCCAAAATGCGTCCGTTCTCCCTTTTCTGTCTACAGACTGTGTCTGTTTGTAAGTACTCTGTGATTGTGTGCTGCCGAACATGCTCCTCTGCTCGTAAAACCAACAACGACACAACGTGATGACGACGGGGGCGCGGTGGAATGATGGACCGGTACTTTTCAGAGGCGGTATAGTACCGAAAATTATTAAATCAGTATCGCGGTACTATACTAATACCGGTATACCGTACAACCCTAGTATGTACAGAATAAACCACACAGTTGAGGAAAATGAGTAAATTACATCAATAACATCCTGTAATTTGATTTTGATATTACCATCTTCTGATTAAAATGTATTTAATTCAGAAATGATCAATCACGACAAATGAAGATAGACTACTATGAACAGCAACATGTAAGTGTAAAAAAAACCCAAAAAACATTATGACATCCTCTGTACCGAGGATGTCGTTGTGGCTTGTACAGCCCTTTGAGACACTTGTGATTTAGGGCTATATAAATAAACATTGATTGATTGATTGATTGATTGATGATTTGTATGTTTTCAGATTGCGCTTGTTCTATCTTTTAAATAAAGAAAACAATCTGAAGTTGTCTTTATTTTTACGTTATCATGACATGATTTTACCAGTCCGGCCCAATTGAGAATAGAGTTTCTTCTGAAACAGAGTGAGATTTATGTGTATCTCTTCTGGCAGAACAAAAGACCAAAGCTAGTGATTTTATAAGGCGTTCTTATTCTGGCAAAAATAAGGAGAATTTTCCATAACACTATATTTTGCCACAATTTCAAGTTGTGTCTTGACAATATTATATTTCAATTTGTTTTTCTAATCACTACTAAACTTCTACTAAATACTGAAAACAAATATTTGGTTAGCTGAATCTTGTTTGGGAACACACCTACTAATGACACCTATTACTACGTTTAACTGATTATTTTGATTACTTTAATTAATTCCTTAAGGCTCTGGATGCTGTGGGGTTGTCTTGGTTGACAAGACTCTGCAACATTGTGTGGACATTGGGGGCGGTACCTCTGGATTGGCAGACCGGTATGGTGGTTCCTCTCTTTACGAAGGGGAATCGGAGGGTGTGTTCCAACTTTCGTGGGATCACACTCCTCAGCCTTCCCGGTAAGGTCTATTCAGGTGTACTGGAGAGGAGGCTACGCCGGATAGTCCAACCTCAGATTAAGGAGGAAAAGTGTGTTTTTTTTCCCTGGTCGTGGAACTGTGGACCAGCTCTATACTCTCGGCAGGGTCCTTGAGGGTGTATGGGAGTTTGCCCAACCAGTCTACATGTGCTTTGTGGACTTGGAGAAGGCATTCGACGGTGTATCCCGGGAAGTCCTGTGGGGAGTGCTCAGAGAGTAAGGGGGATCGGACTGTCTGATTTGTGGCGGTCCGCTCCCTGTACGATCAGTGTCAGAGCATGGTCCGCATTTCCGGCAGTAAGTCGGACCCGTTTCCATCCAGTGAGGGTTGGAATCCGCCAAGGCTGCCCTTTGTCACAGATTTTGTTCATAACTTTTATGGAAAGAATTTCTAGGCGCAGTCAAGGCGTTGAGGGATCCGGTTTGGTGGCTGCAGGATTAGGTCTTTGCTTTTTGCAGATGATGTGGTCCTGATGGCTTCATCTGGCCAAGATCTTCAGCTCTCACTGGATCGGTTTGCAGCTGAGTATGAAGCGACTGGGATGATAATCAGCACCTCCAAGTCTGAGTCCATGGTTCTCGCCCGGGAAAGGTGGAGTGCCATCTCCGGGTTGGGGAGGAGATCTTGCCCCAAGTGAAGGAGTTCAAGTACCTCGGAGTCTTGTTCATGAGTGAGGGAAGAGTGGATCGTGAGATCGACAGGCGGATTCGGTGCGGCGTCTTCAGTAATGCGGCCGCTGTATCGATCCGTTGTGGTGAAGAAGGAGCTGAGCCGGAAGGAAAAGCTCTCAATTTACCGGTCGATCTACGTTCCCATCCTCACCTATGGTCATGAGCTTTGGGTTATGACCGAAAGGACAAGATCACGGGTACAAGCGGCCGAAATTAGTTTTCTCCGTCGGGTGGCGGGGCTCTCCCTTAGAGATAGGGTGAGGAGCTGAAAGTAAAGCTGCTGCTCCTCCACATCGAGAGGAGCCAGATGAGGTGGTTTGGACATCTGGTCAGGATACCACCCGAACGCCTGTTTAGGGCCAGTCCGACCGGTAGGACGCCACGGGGAAGACCCAGGACACGTTGGGAAGACTGTCTCCTGGCTGGCCTGGGATCGACTCGGGGTCCCTCCGGCAGGAGCTTGACGAAGTGGCTGGGGAGAGGGAAGTCTGGGCTTCTCTGCTTAGGCTGCTGCCCCCGCCACCCAACCTCGGATAAGCGAAAGATTGATGGATGGATGGATGGATAATTAATACTATTGGCTAATTACTAACAACTAATTATTATTATTTTACATTACAAGTCTGTTATAAAAACATGCAACAATTTCAAGTTGAGGGTTAGGATACATTGTACTTCCATTTATTTTTTATTCCCACTTACTAATAATTTAGATTTTTTTTCTCAAGTGATGGAATGAACATGTGCATATCGTTTGTGGGCCAAATCATTGTTGACTGGGCCAATGTGTTCCAGTGTACATGAAACATATGAATAGTGATTGTCTTTGTGTAGGAAGGATGCTGACAGCGTGCAGTGTAGGTGAGTGTGAGGGTGAAGAAGCGAGTGTTTTCCTGCAGGCAGACACCGGGTGAATAAGTCATGTGGGGGCCAGATGGGATGTCAGAGCGTATACAGCTCACTTTCACAGATGCTCCAGCAGGATGCTTCACGTGCCATGGACCTGACTCTCGTGACTCGGCGAGGGAAGCACGCTGACAGTGTACGAATCCAGTTCTGGAGGCTGCGACACCTCCGGTTTGTCGCGAGAACGCTGGCGGGGACGCGGCTCCTCGGGCGACAGCACATTGCTAGTATGTGATGCAGTGAGAACAGGAGGCAGGGAGGGAACATGTTGATGTCTTAGCGGAGAGGGGATGGGAAAGAGGCGCCTTGGATTGACTGTAAATGCTGCAATTAAATGCCATGTGACTGGACTAGGAAAGCAAATACCGTATTTTTCTGACCATAGTGCGCACCGGATTAAAAGGCGCATTAAATGGGTCATATTATGATCTTGTAGGGAAGCAATAGTCTGTTTTTTTCCTGACCTAACATATATATATATATATATACATATATATATATATATATATATATATATATATATATATATATATATATATATATATATATATATATATGTATATATATATATATATGTATATATATATATGTATATATATGTATATATATATATATATATGTATATATATATATATGTATATATAAAAATAAAACATGCATCAATCAAATAAGTACAGGCAGATATTAACATGAAGCCACAGACAACTGCACCCCTGAGTTTCATTGATTGATTGATTGATTGAAACTTGTATTAGTAGATTGCACAGTACAGTACATATTCCGTACAATTGACCACTAAATGGTAACACCCGAATAAGTTTTTCAACTTGTTTAATCAATTCATGTGTCTCCAACACAGTGCCGCAATACACAAAAGCAGACAAAGGGCTCATTAATTACCTACCTTTTTAATTACTTTTTAATCTGAGTTAATTTTGGGATCAGTCTCTTTTGCATATTTTAGGAAACCACCCCATGCTTCCTGAAACTTCACAGAACAACCGTGCAACGTCAGCCTAATTTTCCCAGAAGAAGCTTTTCTAACCTGTAACCCGTTTTGAAAGTTTCATTATAGTTGTTGTACCAAATAATACATTGCGAGAATCTGTTTGAATCGAGAATCGTGTTGAATCGATAATTGATTCTGAATTTAATTGACGCCTCAGAAGCAGAATCGATTCGAATTGTTGGTAAGAATAGTGTTTGTATCTTTATATATATACTGTATATATACAATTAATTTTTATTTTTAATTTTATTTATACATTTATTTTTTTTGCATTAATAACACCCCTTTTTACGTTTACGCCAAAGTAAAATCGTATACAAATTGGTTGAAAAATTAGCAAGTGCATTGAATTTGACTGTTGCCTTGACCAAGATGGCCGCCACGTAGACACGTCAAGGCAGGCTGCTCCTACGCCTGAGCTGAACTCTCCCTTACTTCGTAGTTTGCACAGTACGAAGTTTTGTTTCATGATGTGTTTATTGTTAGTTAAATACAACAGTATTGTGCTTTATATACTTTTATTTTGTGTGTTGTGTTCAAATATTGTTTAAACAGCTTGTTGCGTAGTCAATGTCTCACCTGTTTTTAATGTTATAGAGAGGATTTTCATCCAATAGAAATTGTAAAGAACTTTAGTACCAGTGCAGAGTGCACAATGGTTGTAAAAAGTACTGGCAAATTACTTTAGAATAGGGCCGGGCGATATGGCTGGAAACTGTATCACGATATACGTTTTTTATATTGATCGATATCGATAATAATGATATTCTTTATGACTTATTTAAGTCTGCCAATGAATACAGTAATGCTCTCTTCTCACTCCATGCAGAGAATCCACAGCGAGACAGAAAGATGGCGCAATTGGTTGGTCTGTTTTCTTCCGACCAAAAAATATAAATATATATCGACTGTTTTATGGAACGCATTTTATATTGATATCGATTGTGTCTTTTGCGTTATATATTGATATAATTTTCTCGGCCCAGCCCTACTTTAGAATGCTATACATAACAATGATTAACGTTTGCTCGGTCATGACCTGGATATTATTATGCAATGCATTGATGCTCATAGTTTATAACGACATCTACTTCAAAGTCCGAGTCAACCAGCTGCCAGTCCAGCAGTGCCACTTCTACATACTGCTACCAAAGTAAAACAACAAAAACAGAAAATAATTAACCAATAATATATATTGTGCACACACGATTGCACCATGCATAGACAAGCAACCAAACAAAAACATCATTTCAACACCCATATTCACCGTGGTGGCCTGGGCTGGGGGGAGCATGGCCAGAGACAGGAGCAGACCCAACAAAGCAACCAAGAGAGCCGACTCCACCCTCGGCAATCCACTAACTCTCGGCCAGTGTCCTGCTCAGATATATCAGGTTTTTCTCCTTTAGACAGCAAAGTAGTTGAGTTAGTATTCCAGCCCAACTAATTACTGTATGTTAATTAACTAATGAATGAAAGATCACACTCCCTCCTTAAAATGCAACTTGCTCACAGTTACGTTTTCAAACCAAATAACACATGTCGCCAAATTCTACTTTTTGTGAAGCTCAATTTTGCTTGCTGGCTAAAGAAGCGTTTATTTTGTTGTCATATGTGAAGGTGTTTGGTCACCAATAACAAAACTAAGCCCCCAGTGTTCTTCTAGTTTATAGTGTCGCTCTACATGCACTATAATTTGATTCCTCCTCATTACACTTTGCACCTGCCCTTTAGCTCCTTTTTTCCACGCTCAATCTGCTCCCATTTCTATTTCTGCATGCTGGTCGGTTGCTGCCATCCCGACGGGCCGCTCTGTACAGCGTAGCCTATATAGACCTGCTCTACATCCACAACCTTCATCCTCTCTCCCCTACGCTTCTTCTCCTTTCTCTGTTCTCAAGAGACAAATGAACACTTCTGCACTTTTACCTGAGAAAATAGTCATAAAAAAAAAAGAAAAAAAAAAAAAATATATATATATATATATATATATACACATTGGGTCAGGAAAAAAAAAATCATCCCTAAAAGCCTGTTTCGCAGGTTTCCCTGAATTGAGATCGGATTTAAAAAGTAAAAAGTAAATAATGGGGGTATAAATGGAAATAAAATAGAAAATATTACAATAAGAATAAAAATAAAATAAAAATATAACAGTAAAAATAAGAACATAAGAGAAACTAGGCAGTAGTGACCATGTTATGAAAATGTATTGCACTGTTTTTTGTTGCAGTTTATTTCAGTATTGTTATAGTTTTGCATCCCCTGTCATATATATATATATATATATATATATATATATATATATATATATATATATATATATATATATATATATATATATATATATATATATATATATATATATATATATATATATATAATGTATATATGTATTTATGTATGTATATATGTATATATATGTGTATGTATATATGTATGTATATATATATATATATATATATATGTATATATATATATATATATATATATATATATATATATATATATATATATATATATATATGTGTGTGTATGTATATATGTATATATAAGGCAACAATACAGTGGTGTTAGGTAGGGGTCGGCATCACAAAATGTTAAAAGAGACATATTGGACCAAAAAAAAAAAAAAATCTGTCTGGCCCACCAAAAATTAAAAGCCTTATGTACAGTAAGTCTTATAATGAAGGCAACACATGATGTTGAAATTTAATATTTATGCTACACATTTTCGCAACATTGGAAAACATTAGTATAACAAAGGCTTCTCAGAAGGTGAGAGAACTCCTGGAAATTACTGCCTTAGAATGGCCAAAGGTATAGATGTGTGTGTCCAAGTTAAAGGAAACGGCAGGCTGTCTTCTTCTAATGGATTTATTACAATATTTGGCAAGCTGTGTTATGTTTGCTGTGGTCTGGAACAACAGGGCACACAAACAACTATGAGAAATGCAGCCTATATCACATACAGATAATGTGTCATGAGCCATGCAAATATAAATTAAATACACAGAGGACATAAGTAAAGTAAATAAATGAGCTCAAATATACCTACAAATGAGGCATAATGATGCAATATGTACATACAGCTAGCCTAAATAGCATGTTAGCATCGATTAGTTTGCAGTCATGCACTGACCAAATATGCCTGATTAGCACTCGAGCAAGTCAATAACATCAACAAAGCTCTCCTTTGTGAATTCACGCACAGCATAGTTGGGTGGACAAAATGAGACAAAGGAGTGGCATAAAACAAGTCTTTCTGTGGCAGCGTCGGAGAAAGTTGTACATGTAAACAAACGATGGTGCGTTCAAGGACTGCCGAAATTAGTAGGACAAAACGGCACTCGCCAAATACTCATCAGTGAAGCATGTTTTGATATAAACAGTGGAGTTTCTAACAATTAGGAAGGTTTGTGTCATTATTGTCCGCCTACACAAACCATATTAAAAGAACAAATATATTTTACCCCCATCTTTTTCCATTTTAAGACATTTTTTAAAACGCTCCTGGGATCCACTAAGGCCGGCGCTTCTGGAGCCGCAGGTTGCCGACCTCAGTTGTAATGCAACATTACTGCTTACAAAGGAACATACGTTTAAAATGACAAGATTAGTCACATTCTTATGGGAATAAATCCATATTTTTACGAGATAAAAAAAAAATAAATAGTATTAGTTACACTATTTCAAAGAAAAAAAAACATGGAATATTACAAGATTTAAGTCAAAACTTTATAAGAATAAGTTTTTTTTACTTTTTAAAGAATTTTTTTTTTAAATATTTATTTTCGAAAAATTTCCTAATTTTACAAGAGAAGACTAGATTTGTTTAAAAAAAAGTAAACAGAAAAAAAATATTGAAGATTAATTATTTAAAAAAAACCACAGTAATAATCATAAAACCAAGTATTTTATTTAGAAAGTAGTTACATTGAATATTACATTGTAATTAGGGCTGTCAAATACTTTTAATCAGATTAATCACATCTTGGAATTTGGATTAATCATGATTAATCACAGATGATTATGGTAAATGGTAAATGGGTCGTACTTGTATAGCGCTTTTCTACCATTTTTTTTAAGGAACTCAAAGCGCTTTGACACTATTTTCCACATTCACCCATTCACACACACACATTCACACATTCACACACTGATAATTAAAACATACATGATAGTTTTTCTAGACAAAAGTTGTAATTGCGTATGTGTCGAGCCATATTTCTTATTACCAAATAGCATGCATAATTAAAATTTGCTTAAAAAAGACCTTAATATTTGTACACAAATGCGATTTTATTGTCAGAATGTCAACCAGGAACATTTTTCAACGTTTTACAAGAATGCATGTCATTTATGTGGAAAAAATTCCATAACAGTTTTATCTAAAATTCTTTCAGGCTATATTTTGGAGTGAAATTTGTCAGCGAACACACCAGTCTGAGTCTCTTCACTCATTTTTTTACTGACGTATGCACTGATCTGATCACTGACCGTATAGCGGTAAAATAACTTGTACAGTCAAAATAAATTGCATGATTAATGCCCTAATTATAATATCAAATTGCAATATAATATAAAACAAGTTGTGTGATATAATTGTGATATAATCGTAAATTTAAAATGGGATATTTCTCAAGAAAAACAATTCCATCATGCAAGATTTAAGTCATATATATTTTTGGAAAAGTCCTAACTAACTAAGTAACTTAAATTACCCTTTTTCTTATTTGGGGGGAAATAGTTGTAATTTTGCAAATGTCAAGTCATATTTTTTTTAAGAAAAATATATTTTTCAGACAAAAAATATACAATATGTTTTGTTCCTAAAAGTGATAATCTTAAAACATACATGATAGTTTTTCTAGACAAAAGTTGTAATTGCGTATGTGTCGAGCCATATTTATTATTACCAAAGTGTTCTTATCTAATCTAAATGTTTAGATGTTTTTTAGGGAAAATAATCACATTTTTCCAACAAAATGGCATTTTTCAAAAAGAAGAACAAAACACATTTGCAGAAATAATAACGTTGTATTGTTTTTACGAGAAAAACGTCCAAGTGTGATCAGAAAAATTTGATATCATCTCATGAGAATAAACTTGAAATGAAACTAGAGAAAAGTAATATTTAAAACTAAATACATTTCAGACAGATTTGTTTAAACTGTTTAATTTTTTTGTGGTATTTTTTTTGCAATGGTAGTATTTTTCTTTTTTTACTTGTGTAGTAACAAGATAAAGTAGCGTATAATTCTAAATATTTTTTACTACGGTGAAGGCAGCAGATGACAATGTCCGAGTTGGTGTTGATTTTATTGGCGGGCGATGGCGATCCGATACATCATCCCCCATACTTCATCCTCATGGGACAAGGCTTTTGTTTTATAGTCTGTAGGTCATTGCAATATGATCACACACTCAACCTATTGATCTCTCATCAGTTATTCGTAATATTTGCATCAGTTTTTCTTTAGGGCTTGATGTCAGGATAGGGAGTATACTGTATATGTTTAAGTTAAATCAAAGACAAAATATAATTGTTTGATAATGGTGTTTATATTGTCAGTGAAAATAAATACCTATCAACATTTACATCCAAAAATAAGGGATGTTTTCCAGAAAACAAAAGCAACTTTTTTTTTTTTTTTTAAACAGTTGATTTTAAAAAAGGACAATAAATATTAATGAACATTTGACATGTTGACTGGCTGAGAGTCGGTGGGCGTCTCTCTTGGTTGCTTTGTTGGGTCTGCTCCTGTTTCTGGCCATGCTCCCCCCACCCCAGCAGACGATGGCGTGGAGCACCGCAGAGGCCACCACAGTGTGTATGTTTTTGTTGTTGTTGTTGTTGTTTTACTTTCGTGGCAGTGTGTAGAAGTGGCTGGTTGCATCAGCTCTGCTCTTCTAATGTCTTTAATGTCCTTTGTGTTCTTTGATGTTTCCCTCTTACACACATGTTAATATGTGCTATGGCTGAGTTTTTTTCTTCCTTGGCCTCAGTCTGAACCCCCTCTCCAGGGGCCCAGGCTTAGACTGATTTTTATTTATCCTCCCCCCCACCCCCCATCCCCAGCGTTTCCCTGTTTCTCATCTTTTTTGTAAGGGGCGCCGGAGGTTGGCAGACCCGTCAGCGATCCTGTTCTGTCTCCCTGTAATGTTTGTCTGCTCTTCAATGGGATTGTGCTGACAATCTGAATTTCCCCTCGGGGATTATTACAATATTTCTGATTCTGATTCCGATGTAAATATGTGAGTTTATAGCCAAGGGCTAATTTCCACCCTCAGTAGCTTGGCGAGTAGAACATGAAGACAAACCCATTCAAAACAGGTTAACAATATTAAAATGTACAATTCCAAAATCTAAGCAGCAAACGTGCTGCTGTAAACACTCACTGCCACATATTTACCTTGTATGAATACATACAACACTTGATAAAATACATATTTCCTAATATACACTTCAATACTTCCATTTCATACCAGTTGCCTATAAAATACGATTACAATTGTGGCCTCAAAGCTGCCAGCTTTTCAAGGCCTTATTAAATGATGTCGTGTTGCAAGCTCCCTTGTATTTACAGGTATTGTGAAAAAGTATTAGATCGCCATTTTTGCCGATCACAAACCCTGACCCCCTTTGGCTGATATTGTAAGTATTTTTAGTGCCCCGGCTGACAAGCAGCTAGCAGCTTATTATATGTCTCCATACACAGTGTGGAGTCACTCCTCGAAGCTAATATAATAATAATAGTAATCACCTCCATTACGGAAAAATAACTACATTTCTCTGTATCTTAAGTACCATTATCATGTAACATTATCACTGGAGGACGAGGTTTGTTAGATGTTACACACAAAGGAAGAGAATGTCCACACGAACATGGATAGTTTCAAAAATGCACATCCGGGGTTAAAACCATCTCCATCCACACCAGTCAAGTTTCAAAACTGTCTATATCTACACATAAACGCACAAGCCTGCTGTCCTGCACATGCACCAGCAAAAAAAAGGAAGACAGAGGGTGAAATTGCGGGGATAAGAGGGGGATAAGACAAAAAGACTACAACAACAACAGCTGAAATAAGCAGGGGCGTCCATGATAACGGTGCTTGGATGGCAACATATGTTGCTCCAAAACCTGTATGTACCTTTCAGCATTAATGGTGCCTTCACAAATGTGTAAGTTACCCATGTCTTGGGCACTAATACACCCCCATACCATCACAGATGCTGGCTTTTCAACTTTGCGCCTATAACAATCCGGATGGTTCTTTGCCTCTTTGTTCCAGAGGACACGACGTCCACAGTTTCCAAAAACAATTTGAAATGTGGACTCGTCCGACCACCGAACACTTTTCCACTTTGCATCAGTCCATTTTAGATGAGCTCAGGCCCAGCGAAGCCAGCGGCATTTCTGGGTGTTGTTGATAAATGGCTTTGGCTTTGCATAGTAGAGTTTTAACTTGCACTTACAGATGTAGTGAATAACTGTAGTTACTGATAGTAGTTTTCTGAAGTGTTCCTGAGCCCATGTGGTGATATCCTTTACACACGGATGTCAGTTTTTGACGCGGTACCGCCTGAGGGATCGAAGATCACAGGCATTCAATGTTGGTTTTCGGCCTTGCCGCTCACGTGCAGGGATTTCTCCAGATTCTCTGAACCTTTTGATGATATTACGGACCGTAGATGGTGAAATCCCTAAATTCCTTGCAGTAGCTCGTTGAGAAATGTCGTTCTTAAACTGTTCGACGATTTGCTCACGCATTTGTTAACAAAGTGGTGACCCTCGCCCTGTCCTTGTTTGTGAATGACTGAGCATTTAATTGAAGCTGCTTTTATACTCAAATTTTAACAAAGTTTACCAGTTTGAACGTTAAGTATCTTGTCTTTGCAGTCTATTCAATTGAATATAAGTTGAAAAGGATTAGCAAATCATTGTATTCTGTTTTTATTTACGAGTTACACAACGTGCCAACTTCACTGGTTTTGGGTTTTGTACCTCCAAAGCTGGAACACTGCCGGGTGGGCTTTGTTTATACACAACAAGCCAACACATTGTCGTCTGCCGGTGCTTCCGTGGCTTATGAAGAAGTTGTTGTCGCCCGTACGGCGTTAGCGCCTACCTGCAGCGATACGCTACCTGGTGTCTTCCAGGGTGGCAGCTCGTGAACGCTGATAATGGCTTGTGAACATTTTCACTCCTGACATATTCTCACCGCAGCCTCCAGAGATTGGGTCTCCTAAAAAGAAACGTTTAGGACAGTGTTTTTCAACCACTGTGTGCTGTGAGATACGGTCTGGTGTGCCGTGGGAGATTATCTAATTTCACCTATGTGGGGTAAAAATATTTTTTGCAAACAAGTAATTTATAGTCTGCAAATGATGTGTTGTTGTTGAGTGTCGGTGCTATCTAGAGCTCGGCAGAGTAACAATGTTATGCTCTTCCATATCAGTAGGCCGGTAGCTAATTGCTTTGTAGATGTCGGAACATGGTATGTCGTGATCCCAATATGCAGACGACAGCGGGAGGCGGTATGCAGATGAAAAGGTATCTAATGCTAAAACCAAAAATAAACAAAAGTTGAGTGCCCCTAAGAAAAGGCATTGAAGCTTAAAGGCCTACTGAAAGCCACTACTACAGACCACGCAGTCTGATAGTTTATATATCAATGATGAAATCTTAACATTGCAACACATGCCAATACGGCCGGGTTAAATAATAAAGTGCAATTTTAAATTTCCCGCCACACTTCCGGTTGGAAACGTCTTTGGATGATGCGTATGCGCGTGACGTCACGACGGCAACGGAAGTATTCGTACCCAATGTGTCACCATACAAACTGCTCTGTTTTCATCGAACAATTCCACAGTATTCTGGACATCTGTGTTGGTGAATCTTTTGCAATTTGTTGAATGAACAATGGAGATTGCAAAGAAGAAAGTTGTAGGTGGGATCGGTGTATTAGCGGCTGGCTGTAGCAACACAACAAGGAGTACTTACTTGGATAGCAGACGCGCTAGCCAATGCTAGCCGCCAACGCATCCGTGATCGGGTGAAGTCCTTCGTCGCGCCGCCGATCGCTGGAACGCAGGTGAGCACGGGTGTTGAGCAGATGAGGGCTGGCTGGCGTAGGTGGAGCGCTAATGTTTTTATCATAGCTCTGTGAGGTCCGGTTGCTAAGTTGCTAAGTTAGCTTCAGCGTCGTTAGCAACAGCATTGTTAAGCTTTGCCAGGCTGAGAATTATTAACCGTGTAGTTACATGTCCATGGTTTAATAGTATTGTTGATCTTCTGTCTATCCTTCCAGTCAGGGATTTATTTATTTTGTTTTCTATCTGCATTGGAGGCAGATGCTATCACGTTAGCTCAGTAGCTAAAGAGCTTCGCTGATGTATTGTCGTGGAGATAAAAGTCACTGTGAATGTCCATTTCGCGTTCTCAAATCTCATTTTAAAGAGGATATAGTACCCAAGGTGGTTTAAAATACAAATCCGTGATCCACAATAGAAAAAGGAGAGTGTGTGGAATCCAATTAGACCTTGTACCTAAGTTACGGTCAGAGCGTAAAAAGATACACCCTGCACTGCCTCTCTAGTTCTTCACTCTAACGTTCCTCATCCACGAATCTTTCATCCTCGCTCAAATTAATGGGGTAATCGTTGCTTTCTCGGTCCGAATCTCTCTCGCTCCATTGTAAACAACGGGGAATTGTGAGGAATCCTACCTCCTGTGACGTCACGCTACTTCCGGTACAGGCAAGGCTTTTTTTTTATCAGCGACCAAAAGTTGCGAACTTTATCGTCGTTGTTCTATACTAAATCCTTTCAGCAAAAATATGGCAATATCGCGAAATTATCAAGTATGACACATAGAATGGATCTGCTATCCCCGTTTAAATAAAAAAATTTCATTTCAGTAGGCCTTTAAGGAACGAAACTAGAAACTGAACTGGTTACAAAGTAAACAAAAACAGAATGCTGGACGACAGCAAAGACTTACTGTGGAGCAAAGACGGCGTCCACAATGTACATCCGAACACGACATGACAATCTACAATGTCCCCACAAAGAAAAGGAAAAACAACTGAAATATTCTGGATTGCTAAAACAAAGTAGATGTGGGAAATATTGCTAAAAAGGAAGACATGAAACTGCTACAGGAAAATACCAAAAAAAGAGAAAAGGCCACCAAAATAGCAGCGCAAACAAGAAGTAAAACACTACACACAGGAAAACAGCAAAAAACTCAAAATAAGTCACGGCATGATGTGACAGGTGGTGACAGTACACCTACTTTGAGACAAGAGCTATTATTGATGCATGCTTGGTTATGCTTTAAAGTCATATCCAACAATTGTGACAACTTTTTACTGTCAACTGAGTTTTGTTTTGTAATGATTTCTGCTGGTGGTGTGCCTCCGGATTTTTTCAACGCAAAAAATGTCCCTCGCCTCAAAAAAAGGTTGAAAAACACTGGTTTACGAGGTTTGTTGAGTTAGCTCGCTTGTCATTGAAACAGACACACACTGCGGACATAGCCGTCCCGAGAGATGCCTGATTGAATTCAGAGGACAGATGCCAATAACCGGATTCTTTTGGAGCCGGGTGCTGACTCACAGCACCGCCTTCCCCTGTGAGTGTTTATTAGATTATTAGATAGCACATATGCAAATTGTCATCATCGTGCCTTCACATCTGCTCTGATTGCATTTGATCTTGTTGTTGTAATCATCAACCATCTGCCAAAATGTAACACAATTATTTTATCGAGCAACTTTGCATGACAGGACTCGCTTACCATAGCCTCGTTCTTCGGTGTCCAAAGTGCAGCCGGGTGGCAAGCAAACAAAACAGTTAAACATAAATGGAAATAAAAGCAAAAAAGTGAGAAAATGCTGAAATGCTAATACAAATATCTAGTGCTGTCAAGTGATTGATGTTTAATCACACTTTCGAATGTGGATGAATCATGGTAAAACAAAGGCTATTACTTGCCTGCTTAATTTAAATGAACTTTCAAAAGACATCAATATTTGGACCCACATTAGTGATGTGTGATGCCACTGATTCTCTTTCCAATCCAATACAGAGTAAAATTCAGGCTGGTATCGGCGGTATCGATAATTTGTGCAAATATACACTATATTGCCAAAATTTATTTGGCCACCCATCCAAATGATCAGAATCAGGTGTCCTAATCACTAGACCCGGCCACAGGTGTATAAAATCCAGCATTTAGGCATGGAGACTGTTTCTACAAACATTTGTGAAAGAATGGGCCGCTCTCAGGAGCTCAGTGATTTCCAGCGTGGAACTGTCACAGGATGCCACCTGTGCAACAAATCCAGTGGTGAAATTTCCTCGCTAATAAATATTCCAAAGTCAACTGTTGGCTTTATAATAAGAAAATGGAAACGTTTGGGAACAACAGCAACTCAGCCACGTAAACTGCCAGAGAGGGGTCAGCGGATGCTGAAGCGCATAGTGCGAAGAGGTCGCCGACTTTCTGCACAGTCAGTTGCTACAGAGCTCCAAACTTCATGTGACCTTCCAATTAGCCCACGTACAGTACGCAGAGAGCTTCATGGAATGGGTTTCCATGGCTGAGCAGCTGCATCTAAGGCATACAACACCAAGTCCAATGCAAAGTGTCGAATGCAGTGGTGTCAAGCACGTCGCCACTGGACTCTAGAGCAGTGGAGACGCCTTCTCTGGAGTGATGAATCAAGCTTTTCCATCTGGTAATCTGACGGATGAGTCTGGGTTTGGAGGTTGCCAGGAGAACGCTAGATTTCGGACTGCATTGTGCAGAGTGTGAAATTTGGTGGAGGAGGAATTATGGTGCGGGGTTGTTTTTCAGGAGTTGGGCTTGGCCCCTTAGTTCCAGTGAAAGGAACTTTGAATGCTCCAGGATACCAAAACATTTTGGACAATTCCATGCTCCCAACCTTGTTGGAATGGTTTGGAGCGGGCCCCTTCCTCTTCCAACATGACTGTGCACCAGTGCACAAAGCAAGGTCCATAAAGACATGGATGACAGAGTCTGGTGTGGATGAACTTGACTGGCCTGCACAGAGTCCTGACCTGAACCTGATAAAACACCTTTTGGATGAATTAGAACGGAGACTGAGAGCCAGGCCTTCTCGACCAACATCGGTATGTGACCTCACCAATGGGCTTTTGGAAGAATGGTCAAAAATTCCTATAAACACACTCTGCAACCTTGTGGACAGCCTTCCCAGAAGAGTTGAAGCTGTAATAGCTGCTAAAGGTGGACCGACATCATATTGAACCCTATGGGTTAGGAATGGGATGGCACTTTAAGTTCATATGTAAGTCAAGGCAGGTGACCAAATACCTTTAGCAATATAGTGTACCTAATGGGTCTGGTAAAAATGAAAAAGTGTATTTCAAGTGTTGCTGCTCTTGGGGAATAATTTGAACCGTTGCCCGTGAATTGAATGTTAATTTATTTACCATAAGCCGTCTCTCCGTCTGAGTGTATTTTGAATTAAAATTTGCCAGCGAGCACATCTTTGCACTGATGTACAGTATGCATGGACCTGATCACTGACTGTAAAACACCCCATACTGCCCTTCTGGTGAACATCCACAGTTAAGCTAAAGGATCATGTATAATTGCACGATTAATCTGCATATATAAATGATTAATGAGATTTTTTTTGGTAATTAATCACATGAGTTAACTTGTTATTTTTGACAGCCCCACTGATAACACTCCTACTTGGTAATGAGTACCTTTCACATTTGAACCGGTACCTGGGAATGACTATCGGTACTCAACTGTACCAACTTTTTGGTACTTTTGTGTGCGTTCATGTGTAATAAATTATTTGTTTAATAACATTTTTAAAATGTTATCCATTTATTTATGCAATTTTGTGGCGGCCCGAATGTAGTGGATAAATAAATACGGACATATTTATTTCCGAGTATTTATGTTATAGTGTTCAACGGCATGAGACAAGAAGGAATTAGTGTTGTCCCGAGACCAATATTTTGGTACAGGTGCCGGTACCAAAATTATTTCGATATTTTTTGGTACTTTTCGATAATTTTCTAAATAAAGGGGACCACAAAAAATTGCATTATTGGCTTTATTTCAACAAAAAAATCTTAGGGTACATTAAACATATGTTTCTTATTGCAAGTTTGTCCTTAAATAAATAGTTAACATACAAGACAACTTGTCTTTTAGTAGTAAGTAAACAAACAAAGGCTCCTAATTTAGTCTGCTGACATATGCAGTAACATATTGTCATTTTCCATTCTATTATTTTGTCAAAATTTTTAAAGACAAGTGGTAGAAAAAAATAAAATAATCGACTTGTTCATTTACTGTTAATATCTGCTTACTTTCTCTTGTAACATGTTCTGTCTACACTTCTGTTAAAATGTAATAATCACTTATTCTTCTGTTGTTTGATACTTTACATTAGTTTTGGATGATACCACAAATTTGGGTATTAATCCGATACCAAGTAGTAACAGGATCATACATTGGTCATATTTAGAGATGTCCGATAATATCGGACTGCCGGACTGTCAATAAATGCTTTAAAATGTAATATCGGAAATTGTCGGTATCAGTTTCAAAATGATCAGTATCGGTTTCAAAAAGTAAAATTTATGACTTTTTAAAACGCCGCTGTGTACACGGACGTAGTGAGAAGTACAGAGCGCCAATAAACCTTAAAGGCACTGCCTTTGCGTGCCGGACCAGTCACATAATATCTACGTTTTTTCACACACACCAGTGAATGCCACGCATACTTGGTCAACAGCCATACAGGTCACACTGAGGGTAGCCGTATAAACAACTTTACTGTACTTTTCAGAGGCGGTATCGTACCAAATATGATTTATTAGTATCGCGGTACTATATTAATACTGGTATACCGTACAACCCGACGGAAATTTCACCGGCAGCAGCCTGAAGCTGTGTTGGCTCACATTAGGGGGAGGGGGCTTTCCGACACAATACGTCTAAGAGTGACCACATATGTACGTCCACCTCACTGTGACGTCACAATGTAGCCAATCCTAGAAAACGAATGCGGAGGCATCACAAACTGCAAGCTCACGTCCAAATCCACGACTGTCCAACATTACTAAAACATTTATAAGTCAGAAAAGACTAAATGTAATTATTTAAAACCGACCTGATAATCATATGATTGTTTTCTTACACCTCTGAGTCTCATTTTCATGCATTTATTTCAGTTTGTCCTAGGCAATGTTGCCACAGTTACTTTGATTAAATAATCCCATCACTGATTGCTTATTACTCCTTTAAAAGCATTTGAGTGACTTTTACTTAAAAGTCAGCAGGTTAGATTACAAGTTACTTTTTCAGTTACATTTTGTCGCCAGCACAGAACGAACAAGAGTTGTTTGGCTGAGATAAAGCCAAAAATAATGGCTGTATTTCCATCTCGAAAATGCCCATCTTGCTCCTCCATCCTTTGTTTTTTATGTTTGTGTTGCTTGCTGCTGAGTGCCCAGATGGGAATTTTGAATTGGGGGAGGGAGGCAAGCTGTAAGCAGTTTTTCCACTTCATGCCTTCTTTAAAATATGTTTTGTTTAATCATTTTTATATGACAACTAAAAACAACATATGTACTGTACATAAACAAATATAATGTGCACTGTTGCAAAGGTAAGTCATAGCAATATTAATACAGAAATAAAAAGTACACTGAACAAAAATATAAACGCAACACTTTGGTTTTTGCTCCCATTGAACTCAAAAATCTAACATTTTTATTACAAACAGAAAATACATATTCCTTTCAAATATTGTTCACCGATCTCTCTAAATCTTTGTTAGTGAGCATTTCTTCTTTGCCAATACAATCCATCCCACCTCACAGGTGTGGCATATCAAGATGCTGATTAAACAGCATGATTATTGCACATGTGTGCCTAAGGCTGCCCGCAATAAAAGGCTACTCTGAAATGTGTGGTTTTATCACACAGCACAATGCCACAGATGTTGTGAGTTTTGAGGGAGTGTGCAGTTGGCATGCTGACTGCAGGAATGTCCACCAGAGCTGTTGCCCGTGAACTGAATGTTAATTTATTTACCATAAGCCGCCTCCAAAGGCGTTTCAGAGAATTTGGCAGTACATCCAACCGGCCTCACAACCACAGACTACATGTAACCACACCAGCCCCGGACATTCACCTCCAAGATCGTCTGAGCCCAGCCACCCGTACAGCTGCTGCGACAAATGGCTCGCATAACCAAAGAGTTTCTGCACAAACTGTGAGGAACCGTCTCAGGGAAGCTCTTCTGCATGCTTTTTACCCTCCTCGGGCTTGAGTGGACAAATGTTCACATTCGATGGCGTCTGGCACGTTGGAGGAATCACGGGAAAATGGCAGTGTGACTCGCCTCGTGTGGGAGAGCGGTTTGCTGATGTCAATGTTGTGAATCAATGACCCATGGTGGGGGTGGGGTTATGGTATGGGCAGGTGTATGTTATGGACAACGAACGCAACGACCTGCTCAGTGGCCTTTTGGTTAGAGTGTCCACCCTGAGATTGGTAGGTCGTGAGTTCAAACCCATAAAAAAAAGACTATAAAAATGGACCCATTACCTCCCCGCTTGGCACTCAGCATCAGGGGTTGGAATTGGGGGTTGAATCACCAAAATGAATCCTGGGCACGGCCACTGCTGCTGCTCACTGCTCCCCTCACCTCCCAGGGGGTGAGGGTGATTGGTACTTTTAACTTTAACTTTTAACTTATTAACTTTAACTTTACTTTAACTTTAACTTTAAGTGCATTTTATTGATGGCATTTTGAATACCATGACGAGATCCCGAGGCCCATTGTTGTGACATTATCCAGAAACCATCACCTCATGTTGCAAAGATCTGTACACAATTCCTGTACGCTGAAAACATCCCAGTTCTTGCATGGCGAGCATACTCACCGGACTTGTCGCCCATTGGGCATGTTTAGGATGCTGTGGATCGGCATATACGACAGCGTGTTCCACTTCCTGGTCTGCCCCCCCCACCCCCAGACACCCAATAACTATATATTAAATATGCCAACTGCATACTCCCTCAAAACCTTTGACATCTGTGGCATTGTGATGTGATAAAACAAGCCGACGTCTCTCGGACTGGGTGACTCGACTTTCACTTTTTTTCCAAAAGTATTTGGCCACCTGCCTTGACTCACATATGAACTTGAAGGGCCATCTCATTCCTATCCTGGAGCATTCAAAGTTCCTTTCACTGGAACTAAGGGGCCGAGCCCGTCCCACACCATAATTCCTTCTCCACCACATTTCACACTCGGCACAATGCAGTCCGAAATGTACCGTTCGACTGCCAACCTCCAAACCCAGACTGGTCCATCAGATTGCCAGATGGAAAAGCGTGTTTCATCAGTCCGGAGAAGGCGTCTCCACTGCTCTAGAGTCCAGTGGCGACGTGCTTTACACCACGGCATCCTACGCTTTGCATTGGACTTGGTGATTGATTGATTGATTGATTGATTGATTGAGACTTTTATCAGTAGATTGCACAGTACAGTACATATTCCGTACAATTGACCACTAAATGGTACCATACCATACCAACTTTATTTATAAAGCCCTTTAAAAACAACCACAGTTGAAGAACAAAGGGCTGTACACCACAAATAAATACAGGCCAAGGACAGACTAAAAAATAACATTTAAAACAGAAGTAAAATACACGTTGAAAAAGCAAATACAAATTACCCTAAGAACTATTTTGTTGGATAAAAAGCAGTTAAAAAGTTAAAAACAGTTAAAAAGTTAAAAAAAGTTAAAAACAGTTTAAAGTCTCATGCTGGGTTAAAAGCCAGGGTGGGTTTTAAGAAGGGTCTTAAAAGAAGCCAAAGAAGGGGCCTGTCTCACATGGAGAGGGAGATCGTTCCAGAGTTTGGGACCCGCAACCAATAAGGCTCTGTCCCCTCTGAGCTTGCGCTTTGATTTGGGTACCTCCAGGATCAGCTGATCAGCTGACCTGAGGGACCGGGTAACGTAAATGGTAACACCCAAATAAGTTTTTCAACTTGTTTAAGTCAGGGTCCACGTTAATCAATTCATGGTATGGCTTAGATCAGGGGTCACCAACGCGGTGCCCGCGGGCACCAGGTAGCCCGTAAGGACCAGATGAGTAGCCCGCTGGCCTGTTCTAAAAATAGCTCAAATAGCAGCACTTACCATTGAGCTGCCTCTATTTTTTAAATTGTATTTATCTACTAACAAGCTGGTCTCGCTTTGCTCGACATTTTTAATTCTAAGAGAGACAAAACTCAAATAGAATGTGAAAATCCAAGAAAATATTTTAAAGACTTGGTCTTCACTGACTGACAAAGAAACAGATAGCAGATTTGGTGTCCAGTTCAAAGTGTGACATGATTTATTTAAAAATTTGAGAGTTGACTTTTGTATTTTACATGAGTTATTATTTGTACAAACATGGTGCAAAGTAATTCATGATTTGTTAAAAAATGTTAGTGGCTAGCTAGTTAAAATGGGATATTGTGATTTCACAAGACTGTCTTAGAAGTGATCATTTGAAAATGTTCAATTTGAAAAATGTGCACTTAGAGAAAATATAAAAATAAAGTGTTGCATGTTGATATTTATCTGTTTCTACGTATATTTATTGTGAGAAATCATTAAGATGAGCAGTGTTTCCACAAAGATAAATATCATTAATAATTAATAATAACATAGAGTTAAAGGTAAATTGAGCAAATTGGCTATTTCTGGCAATTTATTTAAGTGTGTATCAAACTGGTAGCCCTTCGCATTAATCAGTACCCAAGAAGTAGCTCTTGGTTTCAAAAAGGTTGGTGACCCCTGGCTTAGATGCATGGAAACCCATTCCATGAAGCTCTCTGCCTACTGTACGTGGGCTAATTGTAAGGTCACATGAAGTTTGGAGCTCTGTAGCAACTGCCTGTGCAGAAAGTCCACGACCTCTTTGCACTATGCCAGTGGTTCTTAACCTTTTTGGAGGTACCGAACCCCACCAGTTTCATATGCGCATTCACCGAACCCTTCTTTAGTGAAAAATAAAATGTTTTTTTTTCAAATTCAAGGAAAAGTTATGTTTTTTTTACTGGTGTACAAAATGAACCGTGTAAGAACATCACCTTGCTCAAAGAACTAAACCAACACAGTGCATGAACTCACAACAAATTACACACCTTACACACATTACCATGAACTGATTAACGTGGACCCCGACTTAAACACGTTGAAAAACTTATTCGGGTGTTACCATTTAGTGGTCAATTGTACGGAATATGTACTGTACTGTGTAAACTGTACTGTTTCATATAATGTATTATCTTCCTTTGCAATCTGCTAGTAAAAGTTTCAATCGATCAATCAAACAACTTGCAAATCAGATGGAAAATTAGAGGGAACATTGTGTGGGGGTATCCATAACACGCTGAGAGGGAGTTTTTATTTACACGATAAGTCTGATGTGTCTTTACCGAACCCCTGAGGCCGACTCACCGAACCCCTGGGGTTCGATCGAACCCAGGTTAAGAACCACTGCACTATGCGCTTCAGCATCCGCTGACCCCTCTCTGTCAGTTTACGTGGCCTACCACTTGGTGGCTGAGTTGCTGTTGTTCCCAAACTCTTCCATTTTCTTACAATAAAGCCGACAGTTGACTTTGGAATATTTAGGAGCGAGGAAATTTCACGACTGGATTTGTTGCACAGGTGGCATCCTATGACAGTTCCACGCTGGAAATCACTGAGAGCGGCCCCTTCTTTCACAAATGTTTGTAGAAACAGTCTCCATGCCTAAGTGCTTGATTTTGTTTACACCTGTGGCTGGGCCAAGTGATTAGGACACCTGATTCTGATCATTTGGATGGGTGGCCAAATACTTTTGGCAATATAGTGTATATAATAAATATGCCAACTGCATACTCCCTCAAAACCTTTGACATTCGTGGCTTTGTCCTGTGTGATAAAACAAGCCTCTCGGTCTGGGTGACTCGCCATAAGAGGTTGTCGACCTAACGGAGACCATAACTAACCATTGCCTACGTATTTACGAGCGACCGAGAGTCCGCTAATAGTGTTTTTGTGGCGACTATTAAAGGAGATGAGTGCGTGCAGGAGATGGATGCTTTGTTTTTGTTTTGCACAGGGCTCTGTCACGTGGCAATGCAATCAAACCGAGTCCAACAGTCTCCATTGCCTTTTCCCTCGCAGCTCTGAAGTGTTTGTCAGCCTGATTTACTCGACAAATACGCTTTAATTCATGAGAAAAAGCGCTTTGCAAATCATTGTTTGCGGCAAGACACGATGGCAGCGCGTGTGTTGGACTTTCATGACTATTTCATGACACGGTCTGCTCTACTTGGTGGTTTATTAGCTGTCCTCTATTGTGTCCACAGTGTATGTGATCCTATCCTGGCTGAAACGAGACACTGACACCCAAGATACTTGATGGTCACGCTCCCTTTCTGCCACGCTCACTTTTCATTCCTTGGGACCATTGTTGATTTACACGCTCATCTTCTTTAACATGGCCGACTAGAAACATTGTCATTTTAAACCACGTCCTCAGTGTCCTTCTCCTTGAGACGGAGTCCTTATTCAATTGCTTCTGTGTGTAATGTATCCATAGATTGTATTTCATGTGATAAATAACAGGAAATATTGAAAAGTAAACATATAGTTGTTTATTTACTCAACTGCAGAGAGTATTTGTTAGGGGTCTTTTTGTACAATGCATTTTTAATAGAGATGTCCGATAATGGCTTTTTTGCCGATTTCCGATATTGTCCAACTCTTAATTATCGATTCCGATATCAACCGATACCGATATATACAGTCGTGGAATTAACACATTATTGTGCCTAATTTTGTTGTGATGCCCCGCTGGATGCATTAAACAATGTAACAAGGTTTTCCAAAATAAATCAATTTAAGTTATGGAAAAAAATGCCAACATGGCACTGCCATATTTATTATTGAAGTCACAAAGTGCATTATTTTTTTTAACATGCCTCAAAACAGCAGCTTGGAATTTGGGACATGAGGAGTTTGAGGTGGGCGGGGTTGGGGGGAGCGGGGGGAGGGGGGGTGTATATTGTAGCGTCCCGGAAGAGTTAGTGCTGCAAGGGGTTCTGGGTATTTGTTCTGTTGTGTTACGGTGCGTATGTTCTCCCGAAATGTGTTTGTCATTCTTGTTTGGTGTGGGTTCACAGTGTGGCGCATATTTGTAACAGTGTTAAACTTGTTTATACGGCTACCCTCAGTGTGACCTGTATGGCTTTTGACCAAGTATGGATTGCATTCACTTGTGTGTGTGGAAAGCCGTAGATATGGAGATGGGCCGACACACAAAGGCAGTGCCTTTAAGGTTTATTGGCGGTCTGTACTTCTCCCTACGTCCGTGTACACAGCGGTGTTTTAAAAAGTCATAAATTTTACTTTTTGAAACCGATACCGATCATTTCCGATATTACATTTTAAAGCATTTATCGGCCGATAATATCGGCAGTCCGGTATTATCGGCAGTCCGATATTATCGGACATCCCTGCATTTTTATATAACTGTTTAAATTAGTTTTTTAAACACAGCTAATGTATTATACCTAAAACAGAAAACGATATATTATATATAAAAAATCTAATTTATAATTTTATACATTATGCTTTGCATACTAAGATAGCAAGAAACAAAAGGAAAAAAAAACATACAAAACCAAAAACCAGTGAAGTTGGCACGTAAATAAAAACGGAATACAATGATTTGCAAATTATTTTCAACTTATATTCAATTGAATAGACTGCAAAGACAAGATATTTAATGTTCCAACTGAGAAATGTAATTTGCAAATAATCATTAACTTAGATGATTGTGGCAGCAACACATTGCAAAAAAGTTAGCAAAGGGGCATTTTTACCACTGTGTTACATGGCCTTTCCTTTTAACAACACTCAGTAATAGTTTGGGAACTGAGGAGACCTATTTTTGAAGCTTTTCAGGTGGAATTCTTTCCCATTCTTGCTTGATGTACAGCTTAAGTTGTTCAACAGTCCGGGGGTCTCTGTTGTGGTATTTTAGGCTTCATATTGCGCCACACATTTTCAATGGGAGACAGGTCTGGACTACAGGCAGGCCAGTCTAGTACCCGCACTCTTGTACTATGAAGCCATGCTGTTGTACCACGGGGCTTGGCATTGTCTTGCTGAAATAAGCCATGATAACGTTGCTTGGATGGCAACATATGTTGCTCCAAAACCTGTATGTACCTTTCAGCATTAATGGTGCCTTCACAGATGTGTAAGTTACCCATGCCTTGGGCACTAATACACCCCCATACCATCACAGATGCTGCCTTTTCAACTTTGTACCTTTAACAATCCGGATGGTGCTTTTCCTCTTTGGTCCAGAGGACACGAAATCCATAGTTTCCTAAAACAATTTGAAATGTGGACTCGTCAGACCACAGAACACTTTTCCACTTTGCATCAGTCCATCTTAGATGAGCTCAGGCCCAGCAAAGCCGACAGTGTTTCTGGGTGTTGATGAATGGCTTTCGCTTTGCGACAAACTGTAGTTACTGACAGTGGTTCTCTGAAGTGTTCCTGAGCCAATGTGGTGATATCCTTTACACACTGATGTCGCTTCCGTGCAGTGATTTCTCCAGATTCTCTGAACCTTTTGATTATATTACGGACCGTAGATGGTGAAATCCCTAAATTCCTGGTTGAGAAATTTTGTTTTTAAACTGTTCAACAATTTGCTCACGCATTTGTTCACAAAGTGGCGACCCTCGCCCCATCCTTGTTTGTGAATGACTGAGCATTTTATGGAAACTGCTTTTATACCCAATCATGGCACCCACCTGTCCCCAATTAGCGTGTTCACCTGTGGGATGTTCCAAATAAGTGTTTGATGAGCATTGCTCAACTTACTCAGTCTTTTTTGCCACTTGTGCCAGCTTTTTTGAAACATGTTGCAGGCATCAAATTCCAAATGAGCTAATATTTGCAAAAAATAACAGTTTTCCAGTTTGAACGTTAAATATCTTGTCTTTGCAGTCCATTCAATTGCATATAGGTTGAAAATGATTTGTAAATCATTGTATTTTGTTTTTATTTACGATTTACGCAACGTGCCAACTTCGTTTTACTAAACATTTCTGTAACAGTAAAAATTAAACAAAAGAAACAAAAGAAAAAAAATACACCATATAACATGATACACATACAATATGATAACATTATTATGTGAATAATATTTATTTGTGCACAGATTGCTATCATTAACAAAAACAAAGACTTTTAGTTACGTTATTATAATCAATTAATTTTATTTAAAAAATTTGTTTTTTCAGCATGAAAACATACTGTGGTTAAAGCATGAAGAGACATCTATGCAAACAATATAAAAGAATACTTAAACACACTTAAAATCATTTTTTATTTCTCAAAACTTGGCAGTGCGCTTTATAACCCGCTGCGCCTAATCTACGCAATAATTCTGGTTTTGCTTACCAACCTCAAAGCTATTTTATCTGGTACGTTGTGAAATGATAAGTGTGACCAGTAGATGCCAGTCAAACATAAGAGATACGTGTAGACTGCAATATGACTCAAGTAAACAACACAAACATTTTATATGTTCCATTGAAAATATATAACATAACACACGACGCTCAAAAATCCATCAAAATGTTTTAGTACGACTTTGGTAGTAATTATTTCACCACTTGTTGTGGAGTGTGTTTATTCAAGACAATTATATGTATTTATTTAATAGGAAAATATAAAAAACTAATCAAAATAATATTACAATTTTATAGAATTTTCTCCAGGTGCATGACATCTGTTTGTAGAGTTTCTTTGAAGTTGTTTTTTTTAAGATGAAAGAATGTAGTCCTGCTTGTGCGTTGCGACGGAATGGAATGAAGAGTCCAGTGTGACGGCGTGTGGATTTGTCACTTCCACTGACATTTGTGACCACGTGACTGGCGTGTGAGTCAGTGCGTGTTTGAGTGTTTGTAGCAGTCACTTGTGTACTCTCACACAGCATAATGCAGGATTTTCAAGCCTCCATCCTCCAAAAATGTCATTTTCGGGGCTTTTTTTTTTGGTTTTGTTTGGATAATTGTTTTTTGTTTTTTTTGCATAATGTTACATAATCACATTTTCAAGAAGAAAAAAAAAGCTACAAGAATCATTGTCATGGCAACAACAGCGCTTATGTACTTTATGTGGGATGGCTTCTTCTTCTGTTCTTCTTACACAAGCATCCGTTTTTTTTTTTGTTTTAACCAAATTGCCCCCCCCCACTTCAAGTGGATGGATACATTGTGGGATTAGACTAGAGTGTGAAAAGAAGGAGCTGTGAGCTGTTCTTTCACTGCTAGCTCTCACATGAGTCAGACTCACAGAGCACAGTGCCTGACAGCTAAACTCACCCACTTGTACAGCTGCCCCCACACACACTCACACACTCACACACACACTCACACACACACACACACACACACACTCACTCTTGTATTTGTTACCTTTTTTAAACCTCCGAAAAATGCCTACCTCTTTAAGACCACCCTTTCTAGATATATAAAGAGTTGTATTGACAACATTAATAATGTATACATACTATGCAGATATAAAAAAGCTTGATGTGAAAAATGAGTTGGAATTTCACAAGAAAAAGGTCACAGTTTCACAAGAAAAACTTAGAAGGTTGGCAGTATTATAATAAAAGGCGTCATTTTACTCAACGCCAGTGAAAATTCTACGAGACAAACTGAACATTTGTGCAATATCATGATAAAAGTTGGAATTTCACTCAATAACAGTCGCAGTTTTACAAGAAAAGCTCAACATTTTGGCAATTTTATGAAAAGAGTCGTAATTTTACTCGACAAAAGTCACAATTTTGTAAGAAAACGTTGACATTTTGGCAATATTAGAATAATAATCGGAATTTTACTTGGCAAAAGTCATAATTTTACTCCAAAAATGTCAGTATTTTACAAGAACCAAAAAATTGGCAATATTGTGATAAAAGTCAGAATTTTATATGACAAATGTCACCATTTTGCATTACAAAAATAATAAGTTTACATTAAAAAAAGTAATGATTTTACGAGAAAATATTGCAATATTACAGAAACAGAAGGAATATGAGAAATTGTTCCCAATTATAAGAAAAAAGTGGACACATTGTGAGAAAAAAACTGCTTTTAGTTATTTATCTTTTTTGTTTGTAATTGGTTTGTAATCTTCATTATTTACTTCAAGTTATTACAGTATGTCTCTATATACATATTTATTAATTAAAAAAAAACATTGGCCAAAGGGGGCGCATTTCATTTTCTTACGTACACTTATTTCATATGTTGACCAGAGGGGGAGCACTTTTAAAACCGACACACAGTCAATTTTTAGAGGCGGTATAGTACCGAATATGATTCATTAGTATCGCGGTACTATACTAATACCGGTATACCGTACAACCCTAGTGTGGAGAGAGTTTTGCTTATATTACCCATCATACCCTATAATGGATTTATATATTAGTATTTTTAAATGATATATACCTGTTTTATAATGTCCACAAAGTTAATTTAGCAGGATTTGTGTAATGTGCGACCATGTGTAGACTTTATTTGTTGGTTATAGTTCATTTACACCATGAGTGGGGAAAGTTGTTTGGATTGGGACATATATTAATGCTGTGCTCTATGAATGGGTAAATTATTTATGGTCGTTAACGAGTGATTCCAACGATCTCAACATGAGGGCAATAAAGCCTGTCCAATATCATATCAAAGACATTCGCAGCGGTAGTGATGTGGATAACTATGTACTAGTGTTGAAACAATGTACCGTATTTTCAGGACTATAAGACGCACTTAAAACCTTTTTTTTTTTTTTCAAAACATGACAGTGCGCTTTATAACCCGCTGCGCCTATTTTATCTGGTACGTGGTGAGATGATAAGTGTGACCAGTAGATGGCAGTCAAACATAAGACATACGTGTCGACTGCCCTATGATGGCAATATGACTCAAGTAGACAACACCAACATTTTATATGTTCCATTGAAAATATAGAACATTACACACGGCGCTCGAAAATCCATCAAAATGTTTTAGTACGACTTTGGTAAGCTATGAAGCCGCATCGCTTGATGGATTGTACTGTGCTTCAACATACGGGTATTATTATGGTGTGTGTATAAGGTAAGACATATTATCTGGCGTTTTGTTTCGCAATATTATGCAAAAGCAACTTTTCTTACCTTCTGGTACCTGCTGATCTCTATTTGGGATCTGCATAAGTCCTATAAATTTGCGCGTGTCCGCCTTTTGTAGTCGGTACCGACAACGTAGTCGATAAGCTTCTTCTTTTTCTCTATCTTCTTGTTATGGAACATTCATCCTCCACTGTTGCCATTTCTAATATAACGTAGTGTAAAGTTCTTACTTATATCTGTCAGTAAACCCGCCATGAAAGCGCTAAAACATACCGGTGTAGTGAGATTAAATTATTCACTCAAGGAAATTTAATTATTAGAGAGTTCCGGTCGGACAATTTTCACAAGACACATATACGGCGGATGAGGAGATGCTGCTCCGTTATTGATTGAAGTAAAGTCTGAATGTCATTAAAACAGTTAGCTCTATCTTTTGACACTTCTTCCACTCCCGTCCTTGCACGCTACACCGCTACAACAAAGATGAGGGGGAGATGACGCTGTTGAAGGTGAACCACGTAAATAAGACCGCCCACAAAACGGCGCATTCTGAAGCGACTGTCAGAAAGCGACTTGAAGATGATCTGTAAAACATCATCTATACAACATTTTGACCAAAGAACCACCATTACATGTTATGTAGACCAGTGGTCCCCAACCTTTTTGTAGCTGGGGACCGGTCAACGCTTGAAAATTTGTCCCACGGACCGGGGGGGATTTTTTTTTCATTTTTTTTTTTTTTCATAAAGAAATATAATCATGTGTGGTTACGGACTGTATCCCTGCAGACTGTATTGATATATATTGATATATAATGTATATATTGTGTTTTTTATGTTGATTTAATTAAAAAAAAAAAAAAAAAAAAAAAAATATATTACATTTCTTGCGCGGCCCGGTACCAATCGGTCCGGTGGTTGGGGACCACTGATGTAGACCACAAGGAAGTGTTTAACATTTAGAAATAAATAAATAAAATATGACTCCTTTAATGCGCCCTATAATCTGGAGCGCCTTTATATATGGAAAAAAGTTGAAAAATAGACCATTCATCGGCAGTGTGCCTTATAATCCGATGCGCCCTATGGTCCGAAAAATACGGTAAATATGCCTTGAGCCGGGTCTGAATGGAACCATCTTTGCCTAGGCACATCCTCCTGGTGTCAAAGTATAAATATTTGACTACATCTGACAAATCTAAGTCTAAGACTAGATCTGACCGATCTAAGTCTATGAACTGATGAGAGGCAAAAAGTCTTCTTACACCAGGGGTCGGCAACCCAAAACGTTAAAAGAGCCATATTGGACCAACAATACAAAAAACAAAACTGTCTGGAGCCGCAGAAAATGAAAAGCCGTATACAAGTCTTATAATGAAGGCAACACATGACGTAAGTGTCTATATTAGCTATAGTAGCCTACTATCAAAATGACTGTGTCGCAGGCTGAAGCAAATCTTCGTTGACAGAAATGTTGAAATGTAATATTTATTCTACACATTTTTACAACATTAGAAACCATTAGAAAATCAGAGGCGACTCAGAAGGTGAGATAACTCCTGGCTTTTAATGGCCAATCGAAGGTCTTCTTTTAACAGATTTATTACAATCTTTGGCAAGCTAAGTAATGTTTGCTGTGGTCTGGAACAACATGGCGCACAAACAACTATCTGAAATGCAGCCAATATTACATACAGATAATGTGTCATGAGACATGCATATATAAACTAAATACACAGAGGTCATAGGAAATTAAATGAGCTCAAATATACCTACAAACGAGGCATGATGATGCAATATGTACATACAGCTAGCCTTAATAGCATGTTAGCATCGATTAGCTTGCAGTCATGCACTGACCAAACATGCCTGATTAGCACTCCAGCAAGTCCATAACATCGACAAAGTGCACCTTTGTGCATTCACACACAGTATACAAATTTTGGTGGACAAAATGAGACAAAAGGAGTGGAAAATTTTACATGTAAACAAACTGTTGCGTCACAGTCCATACTATGGTGAGTTCAAGAACCGCCAAAATCAGTAGGACAAAACGATGTTCACTAAATAGTCTCATCAGTGAAGCATACACGGGCTGAAAGATGCGTGTACGGTGGACCTACTCGCTAGCTTGGGAATTCTTCGCGAGCTACATCCAGCAGTGGCCTTTGAAGCAGCGGGGTCCACTACCAGCGGAGACCGTCAACGAAAGAGACGTAAGCGGTGTGCTCGGAAGCAGAAGCGGGGATGTCGGGCGGGGCTAACAACAAAGCTAAAGGTGTTGTTGTTAGCGGGGCTAACAAAAAAGCTAAGAGCTAATCCTCAAAGAAGCGCTAATAAGGAGTCTGTTAAGCTACAACTAGCCAGCGCCAGGCTGGATAATCCCTGCACACATAGCAATTCTCCTAGAATAATATACAACCCACATAATGTTTTTTCTGCGTCAGAGGTGGACATGCATTTTACTGAGGTGGCAAACAATCTAAAAATTCCTGTCATATCAATTCCTAGATATGGTCGAAATTATTTAAAGTGCACTACGCATAATAAACGTAACATTATTAATATTGCTACTACGGATACTTTCAACAAAAACTCCTCAAAACAGCCCACTACGTATAATATGGGCTTTTAAAACATAAGATCATTGTCTTCCAAAACGTTATTAGTTAATGACGTCATTAGAGACAACAATCTTGATGTCGTTGGTCTAGCCGAGACCTGGCTCAAACCAGACGAATTTTTTGCGCTGGGTGAGGCGTCTCCTCCTGGCTATATCAGAACGCATATTGCCCGTTCCATTAAAAGGGGTGGGGGTGTTGCACTAATATACAACAAAAACTTTAGCCTTACCTCGGACCTAAATAATAAATATAACTCGTTTGAGGTGCTTACTATGAGGTTTGTCACACCGCTGCCTCTGCACCTGGCTGTCATCTACCGCCCCCCAGGGCCCTATTTGGACTTTATCAATGAATTTTCAGAGTTTGTTGCTGATCTAGTGACGCACGCCGACAATATAATCATAATGGGAGACTTTAACATCCATATGAATACCCCATCGGACCCTCCATGCGTGGCGCTCCAGACTATAATTGATAGCTGTGTTCTTACACAAATAATAAATGAACCCACGCATCGCAACGGTAATACGATAGATCTAGTGCTTGTCAGGGGTGTCACCACCTCCAAAGTTACGATACTCCCGTACACTAAAGTAATGTCCGATCATTACCTTATAAAATTCGAAGTTCTGACTCATTGTCAACAAACTAATAATAATAATAATAACTACTATAGCAGCCGCAACATTAATGCTGCCACAACGACGACTCTTACTGACCTACTGCCTTCGGTAATGGCACCATTCCCAAATTATGTGGGCTCTATTGATAACCTCACTAACAACTTTAACGACGCCCTGCGCGACACCATTGATAGTGTAGCACCGCTAAAGCTAAAAAGGGCCCCTAAAAGGCATACCCCATGGTTTACAGAAGAAACTAAAGCCCAGAAATGATCATGTAGAAAGATGGAACGCAAATGGCGTGCGACTAAACTTGAGGTTTTCCATCAAGCATGGAGTGATAGTTTAATAACTTATAAACGCATGCTTACCTCAGCTAAAGCTAAATATTACTCAAATCTCATCCACCTCAACAAAAATGATCCTAAATTTTTGTTTAGTACAGTAGCATCACTAACCCAACAAGGGACTCCTCCCAGTAGCTTCACCCACTCAGCAGATGACTGTATGAATTTCTTTAATAAGAAAATTGAAGTCATTAGAAAAGATTAAAGACAATGCATCTCAGCTACAACTGGGTTCTATTAACACAGATACGACTGTATATACGACGGACACTGCCCTCCAAAATAGTTTCTCTCTCTTTGATGAAATAACATTGGAGGAATTATTAAAATGTGTAAATGGGACAAAACAAACAACATGTTTGCTTGACCCAATCCCTGGGAAACTTATCAAGGAGCTTTTTGTATTATTAGGTCCATCAGTGTTAAATATTATAAACTTATCACTTTCCTCTGGCACTGTTCCCCTAGCATTCAAAAAAGTGGTTATTCATCCTCTACTCAAAAGACCTAACCTCGATCCTGACCTCATGGTAAACTACCGGCCGGTGTCTCACCTTCCGTTTATCTCGAAAATCCTCAAAAAAATTGTCGCACAGCAGCTAAATGAACACTTAGCGTCTAACAATCTCTGTGAACCTTTTCGATCCGGTTTCAGGGCAAATCACTCTACGGAGACAGCCCTCGCAAAAATGACTAATGATCTATTGCTAACGATGGATTCTGATGCGTCATCTATGTTGCTGCTTCTTGATCTTAGCGCCACTTTCGATACCGTTGATCATAATATTTTATTAGAGCGTATCAAAACGCGTATTGGGATGTCAGACTTAGCCTTGTCTTGGTTTAACTCTTATCTTACTGACAGGATGCAGTGTGTCTCCCATAACAATGTGACCTCTGACTATGTTAAGGTAACGTGCGGAGTTCCCCAGGGTTCGGTTCTTGGCCCTGCACTCTTTAGTATTTACATGCTGCCGCTAGGTGACATCATATGCAAATACGGTGTTAGCTTTCACTGTTATGCTGATGACACTCAACTCTACATGCCCCTAAAGCTGACCAACACGCCGGATTGTAGTCAGCTGGAGGCGTGTCTTAATGAAATTAAACAATGGATGTCCGCTAACTTTTTGCAACTCAACGCTAAGAAAACGGAAATGCTGATTATCGGTCCTGCTCAACACCGACATCTATTTAATAATACCACCTTAACATTTGACAACCAAACAATTAAACAAGGCGACTCGGTAAAGAATCTAGGTATTATCTTCGACCCAACTCTCTCGTTTGAGTCACACATTAAGAGTGTTACTAAAACGGCCTTCTTTCATCTCCGTAATATCGCTAAAATTCGTTCCATTTTGTCCACAAACGATGCTGAGATCATTATCCATGCGTTCGTTACATCTCGTCTCGATTACTGTAACATTTTGTTTTCGGGCCTCCCTATGTCTAGCATTAAAAGATTACAGATGGTACAAAATGCGGCTGCTAGACTTTTGACAAAAACAAGAAAGTTTGATCATATTACGCCTATACTGGCTCACTTGCACTGGCTTCCTGTGCACCTAAGATGCGACTTTAAGGTTTTACTACTTACGTATAAAATACTACACGGTCAAGCTCCTGCCTATCTTGCCGATTGTATTGTACCATATGTCCCGGCAAGAAATCTGCGTTCAAAGAACTCCGGCTTATTAGTGATTCCCAGAGCCCAAAACATTTTTGCGGGCTATAGAGCGTTTTCTAATCGGGCTCCAATACTCTGGAATGCCCTCCCGGTAAAAGTTAGAGATGCTACCTCAGTAGAAACATTTAAGTCTCATCTTAAAACTCATTTGTATACTCTAGCCTTTAAATAGACTCCCTTTTTAGACCAGTTGATCTGCCGTTTCTTTTCTTTTCTTTTCTACTCTGCTCCCAACCCGGGGTGGACCGCTAGCCTGTTCATCGGATGGGGACATCTCTACGCTGCTGACCCGTCCCCGCTCGGGATGGTTCCTGCTTGCCCCACTATGGACTGGACTTTCGCTGATGTGTTGGACTTTCACAATATTATGTCAGACCCACTCGACATCCATTGCTTTCGGTCTCCCCTAGAGGGGGGGGGGGGTTACCCACATATGCGGTCCTCTCCAAGGTTTCTCATAGTCATTCACATTGACGTCCTACTGGGGGGTTACCCACATATGCGGTCCTCTCCAAGGTTTCTCATAGTCATTCACATTGACGTCCTACTGGGGTGAGTTTTCCTTGCCCGTATGTGGGTTCTGTACCGAGGATGTCGTTGTGGCTTGTACAGCCCTTTGAGACACTTGTGATTTAGGGCTATATAAATAAACATTGATTGATTGATTGATTGCTATTAGACAGTGGACTTTCTAACAACTGGGAAGGTTTGTGTCGTGTTTGTCCTCAAACAAAAAACATACTAAAACCAAAAAATTATTTTACCCCCCATCTTTTTCCATTTTCTATCCTTTTTTAAAAAATGCTCCAGGGAGCCACTAGGGCGGCGCTAAAGAGCAGTGGGTTGCTGATCCCCGCCTTGGACAACCCAAACAGTCCATTTGCGATCCACTGAATGCCCTGAGAATATGGATGAATGAGAAGATCCATAGACCGAAACGTGTGACTTTTAAGAAATGACCATGTTGGATGAAAACATCAATGATGTGTGACAGTAAGAACATGGTTGGGATGTCGTTTTTCTCCACCCCCCAAGCGAATGTTCATGGATCAGCGGGTGGACCGGCTGTGTATCTGGGTGTGGTGCCTTCCTCCCACAGGTCACCTCTTTCATTTATTCATATTCCACGCTGTGATGGGTGCCACCCGCCCACCCGACTACAAGTTAACTATTCAGTGATTCATTTACTAAAATACAAGAGCACTAATTTGTGGACGACACTATATTGCCAAAAGTATTTGGCCACCCATCCAAATGATCAGAATTAGGTGTCCACAGGTGTATAAAAGCAAGCACTTAGGCATGGAGACTGTTTCTACAAACTTTTGTGAAAGAATGGGCCGCTCTCAGGAGCTCAGTGATTTCCAGCGTGGAACTGTCATAGGATGCCACCTGTGCAACAAATCCACTTGTGAAATTTCCTCGCGCCTTTACATTCCAAAGTCAACTGTCGGCTGGATTTGGAGGTTGCCAGGAGAACGGTACATTTCGGACTGCATTGTGCCAATTTGGTGAAAGAGGAATTATGGTGTGGGGTTGTTTTTCAGGAGTTGGGCTTGGCCCCTTAGTTCCAGTGAAAGGAACTTTGATAACAAAACATTTTGGACAATTCCATGCTCCCAACCTTGTGGGAACAGTTTGGAGCGGGCCCCTTCCTCTTCCAACATGACTGTGCACAAAGCAAGGTCCATAAATACATGGATGACAGAGTCTGGTGTGGATGAACTTGACTGGCCTGCACAGATCCTGACCTTAAACCCGATAGAACACCTTTGGGATGAATTAGAACGGAGACTGAGAGCCAGGCCTTCTCCACCAACATCAGTGTGTGACCTCACCAATGCGCTTTTGGAAGAATGGTGGAAAATTCCTATAAACACACTCCGCAACCTTGTGGACAGCCTTCCCAGAAGAGTTGAAGCTGTAATAGCTGCAAAAGGTGGACCGGCATCATATTGAACCCTATGGGTTAGGAATGGGATGGCACTTCAAGTTCATATTGGAGTCAAGGCAGGTGGCCAAATATTTTTGGCAATATAGTGTATATCCGCCCACTGCATCATTTCTTCTTTTATGACTAAACACTGTATGTACTGTAATATTGCATTATTTGTGATTAATTGAATCAAAGAATGCATATGAGCACTGTGCAGTTTCACAGTGTCAACAATTCTCAATACCACAAGAGCTCTCTTTAAGAACCTACTGCAAAAAATCTCAGTGTCACAGGAGCACTAGGGTATTTTTTTTGGTGTGTCAAAAATCTGCCCGTGATAGAAGTGCTCTTCTGTTTTTGAAGACCTCCTGCAAAATAGCCAGTAAGTGACCCTCTTTAAAATGACACTCTGCTTCTTTTAGGGACCTAATACAAAAATAAAAGTCAATCATTCTCTGGCATGACAGGAAATATCTGCTCTTTCTAAGGACCTGATGCTAAAATGTTAGTCAAAGATCTTCTATATCAGTGATTCTCAAACTGTGGTAAGTGTACCACGAGTGTGGGGCTCAGCAACCTACGGCTCTTTAGCGGCTCCTTGAACCTCTTTCAGAGATGTGTGAAAATTTAAAAAGATG
>NC_084756.1:18669231-18699231 GCF_033978785.1 Entelurus aequoreus
TGGGCACTAATACACCCCCATACATCACAGATACTGGCTTTTGAACTTTGCGACAAGAACAATCCGGATGGTTCTTTTCCTCTTTGGTCCGGAGGACACGATGTCCACCGTTTCCATAAACAATTTGAAATGTGGACTCGTCAGACCACAGAACAATTTTCTACTTTGCATCAGTCCATCTTAGATGAGCTCGGGCCCAGAGAAGCCGGCGGCGTTTCTGGGTGTTGTTGATAAATGGTTTTCGCTTTGCATAGTAGAGTTTTAACTTGCACTTACAAATGTAGTAACCAACTGTAGTTACTGACAGTGGTTTTCTGAAGTGTTCCTGAGCGCATGTGGTGATATCCTTTACACACTGATGTCGGTTTTTGATACAGTACCCCCTAAAGGGATCCAAAGTCACGGGCATTCAATGTTACGTGCAGTGATTTCTCCATGACGTGTGTTTTGCTGTTTTTAAAGACCATACTGCAAAACCCCCAAGGACATACTGTACTGTACAGTATTGTTTTATATGATGCACAGTCTTTCTTTAGTCAAACCCTTACTAAGTTGTTGTGATAGCAGTTTTTTGTCCTCAAATTACACCAGCTTGGACATCTTTGCTCGGCTGTGATGAGCACTGCAGTCCTTAGTCAACATTTGCGCCTCGTTTCATCATAAAAATGTGCTTTATAGGTAAAAATGCAAATATGAAAACATTATTAGAGTGTCTTGCAACTAAGAATAAGTGCAGTCTCTGCTTTAGTCTGTGCATCGTCACTCTTTAATGATCAGGTTTGAACTGAACTAATATTCACAACTCATACCTACCGCTTTTGTGTGTGTGTGTGTGTGTGTGTGTGTGTGTGTGTGTGTGTGTGTGTGTGTGTGTGTGTGTGTGTGTGTGTGTTGTTCGCCAGACATTACAGGATGATGCACTTTAATCATATGTGAGATTGTTATGCGCCATCAGTGCATCAGCCCACTATTTCTGTCCCAAAGTGCACATCCTGCACCATTAGATGGAACAAAGTATGAATACCACTTGAAGTAAGACCGCTCTGCACTCGTGTATTAGAAGAGTACTTCATGATTACAGCAGTGGTGTTATTTAAGGAGTAATTATCATGTATACCGCGTTTATTTTAGACCAAAGGAAGGGTGCTCAGTATCGATAAAAACGTCCCTTTGATTTGTTCGATTGAAAAATAATTTTGTGTTTGCCAGGAATGTGCATTCCAAAGTGGGGAGCAACTGGGTGTCTTTCATTTGTCCCTGATGCAAGCAGACCGTAACTGCCCAAAGTAGTGCAGATATATCCAGCGAAATGTTATTTTTTCGTGGATAATGTAACCATCTAACAGTAAGTTTAAACATGCATCCTTTGTTTATTTCTCTTTTGTTTTATTGATATATATATATATATATATATATATATATATATATATATATATATATATACACACACTTTAGAGTTTAGAAGTAACTATTATTTTTGTATTGATAATAAAAATTAAAAACACATTTGTACTGTTTCAGTAATTTTATGTGCCAAATATTACAAAACCCAAAAACCAGTGAAGTTGGCACATTGTGTAAATGGTGAATAAAAACAGAATACAATGATTTGCAAATCCTTTTCACCTTACATTAAATTGAATAGACTGCAAAGACAAGATATTTAATGTTCCAACTGGAAAACTTTATTTTTTGCAAATATTAGCTAATTTGGAATTTGATGCCTGCTACATGTTTCAAAAAAGCTGGCACAAGTGGGAAAAAAAAGACTGAGAAAGTTGAGGAATGCTCATCAAACACTTATTTGGAACATCCCACAGGTGAACAGACTAATAGGGAACAGGTGGGTGCCATGATTGGGTGTAAAAGCAGCTTCCATGAAATGCTCAGTCATTCACAAACAAGGATGGGACAAGGGTCATCAGTTTGAGCAAATTGTCCAACAGTTTAAGAACTAGCTCAACTAGCTATTGCTAGGACTTTAGGGATTTCACCATCAACAGTCCATAATATCATCAAAAGGTTCAAAGAATCTGAATAAATCACTGCACGTAAGTGGCAAGGCTGTGACCTTCGATTGACCTTTGCGGTACTGCATCAAAAGCCGACATCAGTGTGTAAAGGATATCACCACGTGGTCTCAGGAATACTTCAGAAAACCACTGTCAGTAACTACAGTTCGTCGCTACATCTGTAAGTGCAAGTTAAAACTCTACTATGCAAAGCGAAAGCCATTTATCAACAACACCCAGAAACGCTTCGCTGGGCCCGAGCTCATCTAGGATGGACTAATGCAAAGTGGAAAAGTGTTCTGTGGTCAGATGACAAACATTTCAAATTGTTTTTGGAAACTGTGGACGTCGTGTCCTCCGGACCAAAGAGGATAAAAAAACATCCGGACTGTTATAGGCACAAATTTCAAAAGCCAGCATCTGTGATGGTATGGGGGTGTATTAGTGCCCAAGTCATGGGTAACTTACACATCTGTGAAGGCGCCATTAATGCTGAAAGGTACATACAGGTTTTGGAGCAACATATTTTGCCATCCAAGCAACGTTATCATGGAGGCCCCTGCTTATTTCAGCAAGACAATGCTAAGCCACGTGTTACAACAGGAAGGCTTAATACTAAAAGAGTACGGGTACTAGACTGGCCTGCCTGTAGTCCAGACCTGTCTCCCATTGAAAATGTGTGGCGCATTATGAAGCCTAAAATACCACAACGGAGACCCCGGACTGTTGAACAACTTAAGCTGTACATCAAGCAAGAATGGGAAATAATTCCACCTGAAAAGCTTCAAAAATTGTTCTCCTCAGTTCCCAAACGTGTACTGAGTGTTGTTAAAAGGAAAGGCCATGTAACACAGTGGTAAAAATGCCCCTGTGCCAACTTATTGGCCATGTGTTGCTGCCATTAAATTCTAAGGTAATGATTATTTGCAAAAAAAAAAATCAAAAAAAATTCTCAGTTCAAATATTAAATGAATATAAGTTAAAAAGGATTTGCAAATCATTGTATTCTGTTTTTATTTATTAATTTCACATCGTGCCAACTTCACTAGTTTTGGGTTTTGTATATAAATGATAGTAATAATGTTCCAATTATAGTAATAACAAAAATTCGTATATATGTTAGATTTTTTAATCATTATATTAGTCTATTTATACCTGCATTGTCCTTTCCATTCTTACACTTTCCACCATTGTAACTGAGCTACTGTGTTGAATAATTTCCCTTGTGGATCATTAAAGTTGGTCTAAGTCTAAGTCTGTCTAATGGCAAAAGCAATAATGGCATTGCAGTGGTGAAGAATTAAAAAAATAATACATGTAACTTTTTTTTAATATTTTACAATACAAACAATAATACATTGTAAATTGTCAGTAAATCAAACAAAAAATACAATTAATTAATTTCAGCTCTTAATACCACAAAAAACACAGTAAAAATATTACATTTCATTTAAAAAAATACAATAACACATGAACTACATACATTTCAGCATATTTAAGTACCAAGGAATGCACTATAAAAACATGATGTATCATTAAATGGAGTGTGATAACTAAATAAATAAGCGTTATTCATTATCTTCAAAGGTTCTGTATGAAAGCAATTATTTTTGTTAATAATAAATGAGTGCTTTAAAAATTACAATATAATTTTTAGGCACGAATGAAAAGCACATATTCTTAAAAAAAATGTGCACCGTTATACGTTGCTCAATACCGGGGTAGAGAGGAATATACGTTAGGTCAGGAAAAAACAGAGGCTATTTCATCCCTACAAGCCTATTGACTTGTAGAGATGAAATATTAACATTGCTGTATGTATACTTTTGATCCAGCAGATTTGATCTTATTTTCAGTAGATCCATAATAAATTCATAAAAGAACCAAACTTCATGAATGTTTTTTGTGACCAACAAGTATGTGCTCCAATCACTCTATCACAAAAAATAAGAGTTGTAGAAATTATTTGAAACTCAAGACAGCCATGACATTATATTCTTTACAAGTGTATGTAAACTTTTGACCATGACTGTATATGTATATATAGTCGAGGTTTCTGTGGTTTATCCGTTACACAGTGCTCAATACCGGGGTAGAGCGGAATTTACGTTGGAACAAAACACAGAGGCTATTTATGAAATAGTTTCTGTGTTTTTTTCCTGACCTAACATACACTACCGTTCAAAAGTTTGGGGTCACCCAAACAATTTTGTGGAGTAGCCTTCATTTCTAAGAACAAGAATAGACTGTCGAGTTTAAGATGAAAGTTCTCTTTTTCTGGCCATTATGAGCGTTTAATTGACCCTACAAATGTGATGCTCCAGAAACTCAATCTGCTCAAAGGAAGGTCAGTTTTGTAGCTTCTGTAACGAGCTAAACTGTTTTCAGATGTGTGAACATGATTGCACAAGGGTTTTCTAATCATCAATTAGCCTTCTGAGCCAATGAGCAAACACATTGTACCATTAGAACACTGGAGTGATAGTTGCTGGAAATGGGCCTCTATACACCTATGTAGATATTGCACCAAAAACCAGACATTTGCAGCTAGAATAGTCATTTACCACATTAGCAATGTATATTCATATATCCATATGAATACCCCATCGGACCCTCCATGCGTGGCGCTCCAGACTATAATTGATAGCTGTGGTCTTACACAAATAATAAATGAACCCACGCATCGCAACGGTAATACGATAGATCTAGTGCTTGTCAGGGGTGTCACCACCTCTAAAGTTACGATACTCCCGTACACTAAAGTAATGTCCGATCATTACCTTATAAAATTCGAAGTTCGGACTCATTGTCAACAAACTAATAATAATAATAATAACTACTATAGCAGCCGCAACATTAATACTGCCACAACGACGACTCTTACTGACCTACTGCCTTCAGTAATGGCACCTTTCCCAAATTATGTGGGCTCTATTGATAACCTCACTAACAACTTTAACGACGCCCTGCGCGACACCATTGATATTGTAGCACCGCTAAAGCTAAAAAGGGCCCCTAAAAGGCGTACCCCATGGTTTACAGAAGAAACTAAAGCCCAGAAATTATCATGTAGAAAGCTGGAACGCAAATGGCGTGCGACTAAACTTGAGGTTTTCCATCAAGCATGGAGTGATAGTTTAATAACTTATAAACGCATGCTTACCTCAGCTAAAGCTAAATATTACTCAAATCTCATCCACCTCAACAAAAATGATCCTAAATTTTTGTTTAGTACAGTAGCATCGCTAACCCAACAAGGGACTCCTCCCAGTAGCTCCACCCACTCAGCAGATGACTTTATGAATTTCTTTAATAAGAAAATTGAACTCATCAGAAAAGAGATTAAAGACAATGCATCCCAGCCACAACTGGGTTCTATTAACACAAATATGACTGTATATACGACGGACATTGCCCTCCAAAATAGTTTCTCTCTCTTTGATGAAATAACATTGGAGGAATTGTTAAAATGTGTAAATGGGACAAAACAAACAACATGTTTACTTGACCCAATTCCTGGGAAACTTATCAAGGAGCTTTTTGTTTTATTAGGTCCATCAGTGTTAAATATTATAAACCTATCACTTTCCTCTGGTACTGTTCCTCTAGCATTCAAAAAAGCGGTTATTCATCCTCTACTCAAAAGACCTAACCTCGATCCTGACCTCATGGTGAACTACCGGCCGGTGTCTCACCTTCCGTTTATCTCGAAAATTCTCGAAAAAATTGTCGCACAGCAGCTAAATGAACACTTAGTGACTAACAATCTCTGTGAACCTTTTCAATCCGGTTTCAGGGCAAATCACTCTACGGAGACAGCCCTCGCAAAAATGACTAATGATCTATTGCTGACGATGGATTCTGATGCTTCATCTATGTTGCTGCTTCTTGATCTTAGCGCCGCTTTCGATACTGTTGATCATAATATTTTATTAGAGCGTATCAAAACGCGTATTGGGATGTCAGACTTAGCCTTGTCTTGGTTTAACTCTTATCTTACTGACAGGATGCAGTGTGTCTCCCATAACAATGTGACCTCGGACTATGTTAAGGTAACGTGCGGAGTTCCCCAGGGTTCAGTTCTTGGCCCTGCACTCTTTAGTATTTACATGCTGCCGCTAGGTGACATTATACGCAAATACGGTGTTAGCTTTCACTGTTATGCTGATGACACCCAACTCTACATGCCCCTAAAGCTGACCAACACGCCGGATTGTAGTCAGCTGGAGGCGTGTCTTAATGAAATTAAACAATGGATGTCCGCTAACTTTTTGCAACTCAACGCTAAGAAAACGGAAATGCTGATTATCGGTCCTGCTCAACACCAACATCTATTTAATAATACCACCTTAACATTTGACAACCAAACAATTAAACAAGGCGACTCGGTAAAGAATCTGGGTATTATCTTCGACCCAACTCTCTCGTTTGAGTCACACATTAAGAGTGTTACTAAAACGGCCTTCTTTCATCTCCGTAATATCGCTAAAATTCGTTCCATTTTGTCCACAAGCGATGCTGAGATCATTATCCATGCGTTCGTTACATCTCGTCTCGATTACTGTAACGTATTATTTTCGGGCCTCCCTATGTCTAGCATTAAAAGATTACAGATGGTACAAAATGCGGCTGCTAGACTTTTGACAAAAACAAGAAAGTTTGATCATATTACGCCTATACTGGCTCACTTGCACTGGCTTCCTGTGCACCTAAGATGCGACTTTAAGGTTTTACTACTTACGTATAAAATACTACACGGTCAAGCTCCTGCCTATCTTGACGATTGTATTGTACCATATGTCCCGACAAGAAATCTGCGTTCAAAGAACTCCGGCTTATTAGTGATTCCCAGAGCCCAAAAAAAGTCTGCGGGCTATAGAGCGTTTTCTATTCGGGCTCCAATACTATGGAATGCCCTCCCGGTAAAAGTTAGAGATGCTACCTCAGTAGAAGCATTTAAGTCTCATCTTAAAACTCATTTGTATACTCTAGCCTTTAAATAGACTCCCTTTTTAGACCAGTTGATCTGCCGTTTCTTTTCTTTTCTTTTCTACTCTGCTCCGGGGTGGACCGCTAGCCTGTCCATCAGATGGGGACATCTCTACGCTGCTGACCCGTCTCCACTCGGGATGGTTCCCGCTGGCCCCACCATGGACTGGACTTTCGCTGATGTGTTGGACTTTCACAATATTATATCAGACCCACTCGACACCGAGGATGTCGTTGTGGCTTGTACAGCCCTTTGAGACACTAGTGATTTAGGGCTATATAAATAAACATTGATTGATTGATTGATTGATAGAGTGTATTTCTTTAAAGTTAAGACTAGTTTAAAGTTATCTTCATTGAAAAGTACAGTGCTTTTCCTTCAAAAATAAGGACATTTCAATGTGACCCCAAACTTTTGAACGGTAGTGTATATATACAGTATGTAAACATACCAAAGAGTCATACCAAAGACTATAAAAATCGGACCCATTACCTCTCTGCTTGACACTCAGCATCAAGGGTTGGAATTGGGGGTTAAATCGCCAAAAATGATTCCCGGGCGCGGCCACCGCCGCTGCTCACTGCTCCCCTCACCTCCCAGGGGGGTGATCAAGGGTGATGGGTCAAATGCAGAGAATAATTTCGCCACACCTCGTGTGTGTGTGTGTGACAATCATTGGTACTTTAACTTTAATTTAAAAATCAGACTTTTACCACAATATTGTCTTTTTTTTTCTTTCTTATAAAATAGTGACATTTTTTGAGTAAAATAATGACTTTTATCATAATTTTGCCAAGTAAAATTCAGATTGTTATTATAACATTGCCAGAATATAAAAATTTAGACTTTTGTTGAGTAAAATTACGACTCTTTTCATAAACTGGCCAAAATGTTAAGCTTCTCTTGTAAAACTGCGACTGTTATTGAGTGAAATTCCAACTTTTATCATGATATTGCACGAATGCTCCGTTTGTCTTGTATAATTTGGACTGGCGTCGAGTAAAGTTTAGGGCACGCAGATTAGCATATTTATCGATTGCTGCCACAGCAGAATAATAAAGCTTTCGCCGCAAATGAGCAAATGTGTTTATTGATAAAAGTCCATTAAAGGTCATCAATTGTGCTGAAAATGACTTCGGCTGTAACTGTAGCGGTAGCTGTAGGTTTACCAGGCGACACACACACACACACACACACACACACACACACACACACACACACACACACACACACACACACACACACACACACACACACACACACACACACACACACACACACAGACACACACGTGTTGGCGGTCACGACTCCCCGAGATGCACGTGCACACACGTGTGATGCGTGGAGATCAATGAGAGTGCACGCTAGGTCCTCTCCCAGAGACAATTAAAAGGGAATAGATAATGAGCCTTTTATAGATGTGATCTATTTGGAAGCAGGGCATTCTCCAACCGTCGTCTATTCACGTCTTCACTTCACACGTCACATTTTTTTTGGGGGGCGCAAATGCTATGCGACAATGCATGTCATGCTGCGGCGGCGTTATCAGGTGCAATCCAGGGACACTCCTGGGAGACCCGGTGACGCACAACGGCATGACATCATGTATTCTGAGAGAGAACCCAGTACATACTCTGCATGGTGTATGTCGCGTGCTAGCAGAACAGCGATATGTTTATGATCGCGGTTTGCGGCGTTGAAAAGGAGCGCGTGTATTATTAATATCAAGTTGCCGAGGAGGTCAGCGTGCTTCTTTCTCCAGCAGCGTTATATAAGTAAGGATGGCTCCGTGACTCAAAGTGCTAATTAGAGCCAGGCAGGAATGGAGGAGAAGGAGAACATCGATGACGGAGCTGAGCGAAGTAAAGACCCAAAGTGGAAAAGTCACTATAAGGGTGTCCCCATCTGATGTTGATATCAGCAAGAAAATATGTGTCGGATGATATCGGCTTGTATATCAAAATCTCCGATGCAAACAGTCGTGCAGCGTGTTTACTTTTGCAAACCTGCAAATGTCCTCCTATAAGCACTAGTGTGGTCCCGATAACGGTACCGGTACCAAAATGTATTTCGATATTTTTCGGTACTTTTCGATACTTTTCTAAATAAAGGGGACCACAAAAAATGGCATTATTGGCTTTGTTAAACTACATTAAACATATGTTTCTTTTTTTTGTTTTTTGTTTTTGTTGCACTTAAATTATTTTTTATTTTTTTCATTGTATTTTTATTGACATCCAGCATCAGACATTCCTATCCATTACATCATATTCACATACATCATATATCTGTTGTCTGCCCTAAATGTCAAAATATTTTTTGTTTATATCCCAACCATACTACCCACCCCCCACTCCCCAAAAAAGAAAGAAACAGCAAAAAAAAACAAAGTAGTATCTACAAATACATCAATTAAATAAACAAAAAAAGAAATAATACATTAATAATAATAATAATCAGAAATAAAATAATAAAAAAATATAAACATATATATATATATATATATATATATATATATATATATATATATATATATATATATATATATATATATATATATATATATATATATATATATATATATATATATATATATGTTTCTTATTGCAAGTTTTTCCTTAAATAAAATAGTGAACATATAAGACAACTTATCTTTTATTAGTAAGTAAGCAAACAAAGGCTCCTAATTTAGTCTGTTGATGTATGCAGTAACATATTGTGTCATTTATCATTATATTATTTTGTCAACATTATTAAGGACAAGCTGTAAAAATTGATTATTAATCTACTTGTTCATTTACTGTTAATATCTGCTTACTTTCTCTTTTAACATGTCCTATCTATACTTCTGTTAAAATGTAATAATCACTTATTCTCCTGTTGTTTGATACTTTACATTAGTTTTGGATGATACCACAAATTTGTCATGATCCGTGGTCCGGATCATGTTTTAGTTATGTTCTGTTAGTTTTGGACTCTTTTAGTTCCTGTTTGACACCTGAGTTTGTTTTAGTTACCATGGCTACTTATGATTTTCACCTGCCTCTGGTGTTCAGGACGCACACCTGCTTCTAATCAGAGGACTATTTAAGCCTGCCTTTGCCAGTCAGTCGTCCTGGCGTCATTATTGGTTTCATGCCACAGTTTTGTGTTTGTTCTATGCCATAGTTAATGCTAGTTGTTTCATGCCACAGTTTCATGTTTGTTTCATGCCACAGTTTCGTGTTTGTTCTATGCCATAGTTAATGCTAGTTGTTTCATGCCACAGTTTCATGTTTGTTTCATGCCACAGTTTCGTGTTTGTTGTATGCCATAGTTAATGCTAGTCGTTTCATGCCACAGTTTCGTGTTTGTTTCATGCCAGAGTTTTGTGAGGTTCATGTCTATAGTTTCATGTCCTAAGTTTTTGCCTTAGCTTCCGCGTGCGATATACACGCTTGCCTTCGGGTTGTTTTCAGTTTTGTACCTCGTTGAGTGTTTCTTAAAATTCAATCATGTTCCTACCTGCAAGTCCTGTCCGGAGTCGTCCGTTTGCCTTCCTGGGAGAACGACCCCGCAGTAAGCGAAAACCCCGTCGTGACAAAATGTAGGTATCGATGCGATACCAAATAGTTACAGGATCATAATTCAAGTCCTCATATGTCCAGAGACACATTTCCTGAGTTTATAAACATAATATGATTATTTTTTTAAATGATTTTGTGATGCTAATTTTTTTTGATGTATTCATAGTAGTATCGTCAAGATATGCTCCTTTACTTGGTATCATTACAGTGGATGTCAGGTGTAGATCCACCCATGGCATTTGTTTACATTCAGGAACGGCGTCATTAGCGGTGACGCCGGTGAGCTATTGTATCCTCCTACGGTGTGGAATGAAGCATGTTTAGCTATTCCTCTTCCTGCAGGGATGATACTTGTAACAAACGTACTTTATTTGTCACCATGGGGACCAGGATTAGTGATTTAGAAGTAGCTAAAACACTGCAGACTGGGGCTGGATGTTAGCTGCTAGCTAGCTAGCCATGTCTTAAAGCACCTCTTCCTGAGGGCGTTTCAGTGTTATAACTTCTCCTTTATCGTTAGTTTTTAAGCCAAAATGCGTCCATTCTCCCTTTTCTGTCCACACACTGTGTCTGCTTGTAAGTACTCCGTGATTGTGCGCTGCCGAACATGCTCCTCTGCTCGTAAAACCAGCAATGTCATGACGCGACGACGATGCGTCGTCATGCCCATTAAAAAAAAAGGAGGGGGGTGGGGGGACCGGTACTTTTTAGAGGTGGTATAGTACCGAATATGATTCATTAGTATCGTGGTACTATACTAATACCGGTATACCGTACAACCCTAATAAGCTCACAAGGTTGGTATTTTATTTCTATTTCAAGTCATTTACAAAAGGTAAACATGGTAGGCCATAGGCTGCCAGGAGCTAGCAGCTACACAACAGCTGAGCACATAATAGCACACGAGCTAGACGTACGTAATAAGCGTCCCGAATTGAACAATATTGCGGTCTAAAACAGCACATTTGTCAATGTAAACAAGTATCAAATGATTAGAGTTGCAATTTTCATTACACGTACAAAGCCTCAAAAGCTGACGGATATTAGAAAATATCCAGTAACAAACGTGTCCGGTGCCAAGATTGGTTGTTTCTGATTGGTTTAAATTGTCTTCCGTGGTTGGTTAAATGTCGGCACAGTGGATTGATGGCTCGGTCTGGGATTGGTTATTTCGATCTGTCTGTACAGCGATTTGAAAAAATAGTTTTCTGTCTGTAACTCCCCCTTACCTTTCCGGCCTCCGTAGCTCCCACTCCCTCCCCTCTGTTGCAAGTTTTGTGGATTCTATGGAACATGTTTATGTGTGCTATGCTATGAGTTTTTTTTCCCTTGGCCTCAGTCTGGCCACCCTCCCTGGAGTCCAGTTTTTGACAGAATTTTTTTTTTACTTTAAACTTTAAACATTTTTACCCTTATTATAACCTATTTTTGTCTCATAATATTCATATTATTGTTAAATTCATACCCATCAAAATGTACTATTCAAATATTTGAAAATACATTATTTTAGTTCTGTATTTCATGTGCAGGTGTGTCCAATTCCATTCCAATTGTATTGCACTGTTGCGAATCATACAGATGATAAATATTTTATTATTTTATTTAATAATTTTGTATATATTTTTTTAGACTCCCTTGACACCTTAGTTTGTTTAAAAAAAATATGTATATTAGTATTAAACTAATACGATGCACATTTTCAGACTTTAAAAAAACTAATATGTTTGCCCTTATTATATATATATATATATATATATATATATATATATATATATATATATATATATATATATATATATATATATATATATATATATGTATATATGTATATATATGTATATATATATATATATATATATTACAGTCGTGGTCAAAACATAATGTAACGGCTGTCATGAGTTTCCAATAATTTCTACAACTCTTATTTTTTTGTGATAGAGTGATTGGCGCACAAAAAACATTCATGAAGTTTGGTTCTTTTATGAATTTATTATGGGTCTACTGAAAATGTGACCAATTTTGGTGGGTCAAAAGTATACATACAGCAATGTTAATATTTGGTTACATGTCCCTTGGCAAGTTTCACTGCAATAAGGCACTTTTAGTAGCCATCCACAAGCTTCTGGCAAGCTTCTGGTTGAATTGTTGACCACTCCTCTTGACAAAATTGGTGAAGTTCAGCTAAATGTGTTGGTTTTTCTGACATGGACTTGTTTCTTCAGCATTGTCCACACGTTTAAGTCAGAACTTTCGGAAGGCCATTCTAAAACCTTAATTCTAGCCTGATTTAGCCATTCCTTTACCACTTTTGCCGTGTGTTTGCGGTCATTGTCCTGTTGGAACACCCAACTGCGCCCAAGACCCAACCTCCGGGCTGATGATTTTAGGTTGTCCTGAAGAATTTGGAGGTAATCCTCCTTTTTCATTGTCCCATTTACTCTCTGTAAAGCACCAGTTCCATTGGCAGCAAAACAGGCCCACAGCATAATACTACCACCACCATGCTTGACGGTAGGCTTGGTGTTCCTGGGATTAAAGGCCTCACCTTTTCTCCTCCAAACATATTGCTGGGTATTGTGGCCGAACAGCTCAATTTTTGTTTCATCTGACATCACATGGACAACGATAAGACCTTCTAGGGGAAATTCTGCTCGTCAGCAGGGAAACCTGCAAAACAGGCTTGTAGGGATGAGATAGGAAAAAAACCACAGAGGTTAACGTGTATATATATATATATATATATATATATAATTATATATTATTATATTTTTACATTATTTTCCCAAGATGATTACCGTGTTGTTGTTGCTAAATACTGTTCTTTTCTCTACTTTACAAGTTGGTTTGTTTTAACACCGTCCAACCTCTTCTTGACCATGCTTGTGTCCTCGTGTCTTTCAGGCCTGGAAGGTGTCCAAGGCGACCTGGACAAGAGGAAAGAAATATTTGGAAAAAACTTGATACCTCCAAAGACGCCAAAAACCTTCCTGCAGCTGGTATGGGAGGCCCTGCAGGACGTCACACTCATCATCCTGGAGGTGGCAGCCCTCATTTCCCTGGGCCTCTCCTTCTACCACCCGCCTGGAGAGAGCAACGGAGAGTGTGAGTGGTGTCACATGACCTACACATACCTGTTTGCTGCTCCTATCTTACCTCCGCCGGGCACCATTTGTTGCAAATCAAGGGTCTTAGATCTGGAATCAATCTGTTGATATGAGCTCAGATGATGACATCATCACACAATCTGTTTTAATAACTGGTGAATTAGCATACATTCACTGTATGTTCCAAATGCGGGTTTGTTTCAGAAGTCAAAACTTCGAGGTTAGAGGTCAAGATGAGAGTCAGGGTAAAAGTGCAAAATGCTAATGTTTTTTGCGCTCCCTTTCTTTACATCAAATCTGCCTAGTAACAAGGTCAGAAATTATTTTTGCGTCAAACCGCATGAAGTCATACCCTAAATTTAGTTTCAAGGGATTTCAAAATCTAGATTAAAAGTATAGCATATCAAATATAATGATGAACATAATCATAATACAGCAACACAGCATTAAAACCAGAGGTGCCCCGATCCGATATATTTAACAGATAATATCGGTCCGGTATCATCGAAGAAAACAAGTCTTGGATGGTATCGGCTTGCATTTAAAATGTCCGATAAAAGCGCCTATACAAGCACGGGTTTACTTGTGCAAAGCTTTACAGCCAGATAACATCTACCGTATTTTCCGGACTATAAGGCGCACTTAAAATCCTTTTTTCCCCCTCAAAACTCGACAGTGTGCCTTATAACCCGGTGTGCCTCATGTACGGAATAATTCTGGTTTTGCTTACCGACCTCGAAGCAATTTTATTTGGTATGTGGTGTAATGATAAGTGTGACCAGTAGATGGCAGTCACACACAATGGATACGTGTAGACTGCAATATGACTCAAGTAAACAACACCAACATTTTATATGTTCCATTGAAAATATAGAACATTACACACAGCGATCAAAAATCTATCAAAATGTTTTGGTACAACTTCCGTAAGCTATGAAGCCGCACCGCCTGATGTGCTTCAACATATGAGTATTATGGTGTGTGTATAAAGACAAATTATCTGGCGTTTTGTTTCGCAATATTATGCAAAAGCAACTTTTCTTTCCTTCTGGCACCTGCTGATCTGTATTTGGGATCTGCATAAGTCCTGAAAATGTGCGCGCATCCGCCATTGTAGTCCGTGTCGACACCGTAGTCAAAAAGCTTCTTCTTTTTCTCTATCTTCTTGTTATGGGACATTCATCCTCCGCTGTTGCCATTTCTAATATAAAGTAGTGTAAAGTTCTTACTTATATCTGTCAGTAAACTTGCCATGAAAGCGCTAAAACATACCGGTGTAGTGAGTTTACATTATTCACCCAAGGAACTTTAGTTATTAGAGAGTTCCGGTCGGACGGTTTTTCACGAGACACATTTCCGGTGTGGTTGTTTCCGGATGAGGAGATGCTGCTCTGTTGATTGAAGTAAAGTCTGAATGTCATTAAAAGAGTTAGTTCCATCTTTTTGACACTTCTTCCACTCCCGTCCTTGCACGCTACACCGCTACGACAAATATGACGGGGAGAAGACGCTGTCGAAGGTGAGCCACCTAAATAAGACCGCCCACAAAACGGTGCATCCTGAAGCGATTGTCAGAACGCAGCTTGAAGATGATCTGTAAAACATAATCCATGCAACATTTTGACCAAAGAACCACCATAACATGTTATGTAGACCACAAGGAAGTGCTTTACATTTAGAAAAAAAAGAAAATAATATGACTCCTTTAATGCGCCCTATGGTGCGCCTTATATATGAAAAAAGATTAAAAAATGGAGAATTCATCGACAGTGCGCCTTATGGTCCGGAAAATACGGTAAATGTCCTCTAATAAGCACACAAGGTTGGTTTTTCCTTCTATTTTAGTCAAGCCATTTTAAAAGTTATAATGGTAGGTTTATAGGCAACTAGGAGTTAGCAGCTACACAACAGCTAACTAAGCACATAATAGCACACAAGCTAGACATACATAGTAAGTGTCCTTAATTGAACAATATTGGAGTCCAAAACATCACAGTTTTCAAAATAAACAAGTATAACATAATTATAGTTGCATATTACCCATGCAAAGTCTCCAATGCAGACACGGACTAATAGGACTAATAGACTCAAAAACTATTTTGTCCCACACGCCATCAGACTCTACAACTTCTCTGTGGGGGGGAGGGGCTACTAGGATGACAGGGGATGCAAAACAATAACATATGCCCCCATTATTTATTATTTACTTTTTACTTTTTTAATTCCATCTCAATTCTGTACTCTGCTGCTGGAATATACATTTTCCTGAGAGAACTCTCCTGAAGGAATCAATAAAGTACTATCCATCTATATATCTATCCATCCATCCATCTATCCATTAGAAAGTATCCAGTAACAAACGTGTCCACATGATCAAACTTACTGCGTCGTGAGCTTAACTCAATGCATTATTATGAATTCTGGGTGTCGCCAAAACAAAAATTAACACTGCACTTCAAAAGCATAAAATTCGTAATTTCCCTTCTTAATAAATGTATGTACTTATGTGCAAATATTAGCTCATTTGGAATTGGAAAACTGTGAACCTCGTGTCCTCCGGACTAAAGAGGAAAAGAACCATCCGGACTGTTATAGGTGCAAAGTTGAAAAGCCAGCATCTGTGATGGTATGGGGGTGTATTAGTGCCCAAGGCATGGGTAACTTACACATCTGTGGAGGCACCATTTATGCTGAAAGGTACATACAGGTTTTGGAGCAACATATGTTGCCATCCAAGCAACGTCTTTTTCATGGACGCCCCTGCTTATTTCAGCAAGACAATGCCAAGCCGCGTGTTACAACAGCGTGGCTTCGTAGTAAAAGAGTGCGGGTACTAGACTGGCCTGCCTGTAGTCCAGACCTGTCTCCCATTGAAAATGTGGTGCACAATATGAAGCCTAAAATACCACAACTGTACATCAAGCAAGAATGGGAAATAATTCCACCTAAAAAGCTTCAAAAATCGGTCTCCTCAGTTCCCAAACATTTACTGAGTGCTGTTAAAAGGAAAGGCCATGTAACACATAGGTAAAAATGCCCCTGTGACAACTTTTTTGCAATGTGTTGCTGCCATTAAATTCTTAGTTAATGATTATTTGAAAAAAAACAAGTTTCTCAGTTGGAACATTAAATATCTTGTCTTTGCAGTCTATTCAATTGAATGTAAGTTGAAAAGGATTTGCAAATCATTGTATTCTGTTTTTATTTACGATTTACACAACGTGCCAACTTCACTGGTTTTGTGTCTTGTACTTAAGGCTTCAATATCAGTATTGTATAGGAAGTGAAAACGTCGTATGGAGATACCCCTTATTAATGACAATGACTCATGCCTCATGTCAAATAGCAATTGGGTGCTTTGAGAAGACACCCAACCATCCTGCAGGGGGCGTTATTCATTTCCTACAGAAGCTGATTTGTGCCAAAACTACACATTCGATTTCCATGAAACTTTGGCACATTTATCGAACAATAACCTGTTAAATTTGGTTGGATTCTGAATGAAGGTGTGTATACTTTCAAGCATTACAGTCCACTCGCAGCGGAGAACAATGGGAGTCTCTCTGTGATCCTGTGACTTACCGAGCAAACCTGAAGGCGTTAGATGCCAATGAGGTGCTGAGTCAGACAAATAACCTTGAGCGCCCACTGTCCATACATTTGCCCCGCGAGCCATGAAACAGGAAATGAAGAGCATAACCAGGCGCTGAGTCAGCAACATAAGTCAGGTCCACCTGCTGCAGGCGCCATTATGAGAGTAATGGACGTGCCGGTAGGGAGTACTCGTCATTTTAAAAGACTGAGAACTTTTGAGAAGGTGACCAAGTTTTATACATGACTTTTTGTTGACATAAGTAAAACTCAAACTAATACGAAAGATAATGGGTTACGTCAGAAATAGAAAAGCACTGAATAACTGCCTTAAAAACTACATCATATTGCTCAGGGGGTTCATCCTAAATATTGACATGGCTGTATTTAAAATGTCAGCTATTTCACATAATTTTACATTAAAAAAGTATTATAACCCAATAATAAATCAGCTAAGCAAAACACAAATACATGTTGTGGAAATGTCATGTATTTCATAAACAAATGTATTCAATTGTTCACCTTTTTACAAACTGAGATAGGCTCCAGCAGCCCCCGTGGCTCCGAAAGGGACATGCGGTATAAAATGGATGGATGGATGGATTGTTTAATATAATGTATTTATTTTATTATTATAATCGTTTGTAAGTTCTAATTTGACATGTTTATTTTACTATTATATTCTGTATGATAAACAGTGTAAAATGCATATACTCTGTAATGAACAAATACTAATACATCTGGATAATTTCAATGGGTTTAAATGAAACACTGGTCTGGGTAACTAAATCAATTAGGGAGCAGTATATTTTTGGGCTAACATTTTTTTTTTTACATTTTACTGATTTTTTTGTTGCCATTTTTACATATCCCTATTTAACCTAATTAATAACTTAGCAGTATTTTATTTGCTCTAAAAATTACAAATGTATTTTTTTTTGTATTTAAAAAAAAACCAAAAACATTTCTTATTATTTCTTTATTTGTTTGTTATATTTTTTAATACATTTTATGTGGAACAAAACATGCAGTATGCTGTATCTCTCTGGGTGAAAATGTTATTAGTATTTTATCATTAGATTTAGTTATTCCTTTAATATCAAATAATTTTGGTGGGGATGGAGAGCATACATACTTCTGGGTAACTGAAGTAGTTTTTTTTTACTAATTAAAAAATATATATATTTAGTACTATTTACCACTCTGATTATTACTACATTTGTTTTAAACTATACTTTTATTGTTAATGCTAGTATACTTTATCAAATTATCTTTACTACATTACATTAAATTAACATTTACTTTTGTAGTTTTATATATATATATATATATATATACATATATATATATATATACATATATATATATATATATATATATATATATATATATATGTATATATGTATATATATATGTATATATATGTATATATATGTATATATATATGTATATATGTATTTAAATGTATATATATATATGTATATATATATATATATATATATATATATATATATATATATATATATATATATATATATATATATATATATATATATATATATATATGTATGTATGGCGTAATATATATATATATATAAAAAAAATATATATATATATCAGTGGCGTGCAGTCACTAGAGGCAGGGGAGGCGGGGCCTCACCTGCCATCATGGAAAGAAAAAAAAAAGAAAAAGAAAAAAAAAAAATTAAATTGTTATATGTATCCAGTGATTATACTAAAGTTATTTTCCATTTAACTTCACCAGTTTTAGATTATTTTATTTTTATTTTCACATTTGCCGTTCAAATACTGAGAAGAGACGGTGCGGTGATCAACAGCCAGTTGAGGCACGTACTGATTTGTGCCTCACAATGGATTGTGACTCGGCGAACTGCTGGCCTGCTGTGCAGTGAGACCGTATTGCTATATGAATTATATTATACATTTCCATAGTTTAGTTAGCTGAGGTATATAATGTACAGTGTATTTTGTCAACAACTGTATGTGTGTCACGTATTTTTAGTGCTGAGTGATCATAAATCTGCTGCGGAGACACACTGTGTGAGGCTCGTATCAATACCCCGCCTCCTGGTGCCAAGCACCTCCGCCGCAGAATGCACCGGCCGACGGGAGCACCGCGGCCACACCAACCAAAGCCCACACCCAAACCCTCCACGTGCAAGACCGAATCCACCCAAAAAAAGTCACTTAGCAAGAAGCCAAAAAGTGCAAAAACAACAATGCTCGCGTTGCAGGAGCCGCGAACGACCGCAGGGACACAACATTAGGTACACCTGCACTGCAGGTTCATATGTTTGTAAATTTGACTGTGATGATGCAGTCGTGCCTCACCAGACATTAACCTCACCGCACGCCACTGATATATATATATATATATATATATATATATATATATATATATATATATATATATATATATATATATGTATGTATGTATGTATGTATGTATGTATGTATGTATGTATGTATGTATGTATGTATGTATGTATGTATGTATGTATGTATGTATGTATGTATGTATGTATGTATGTATGTATGTATGTATGTATGTATGTATGTATATATATATATATATATATATATATATATATATATATATATATATATATATATATATATATATATATATATATATATGTATATATATATGTATATATATATGTATATATATATATGTATATATATATATGTATATATATATGTATATATATATGTATATATATATGTATATATATATATATATTTATATATATATATATATATATATATATATATATATATGTATGTATATATATATGTATGTATATATATATATATATATATATATATATATATATATATATATATATATATATATATATATATATATATATATATATATATATATATATATATATATATGTGTATATATACACTACCGTTCAAAAGTTTGGGGTCACATTGAAATGTCCTTATTTTTGAAGGAAAAGCACTGTACTTTTCAATGAAGATAACTTTAAACTAGTCTTAACTTTAAAGAAATACACTCTATACATTGCTAATGTGGTAAATGACTATTCTAGCTGCAAATGTCTGGTTTTTGGTGCAATATCTACATAGGTGTATAGAGGCCCATTTCCAGCAACTATCACTCCAGTGTTCTAATGGTACAATGTGTTTGCTCATTGGCTCAGAAGGCTAATTGATGATTAGAAAACCCTTGTGCAATCATATTCACACATCTGAAAACCGTTTAGCTCGTTACAGAAGCTACAAAACTGACCTTCCTATAAGCAGATTGAGTTTCTGGAGCATCACATTTGTGGGGTCAATTAAACGCTCAAAATGGCCAGAAAAAGAGAACTTTCATCTGAAACTCGACAGTCTATTCTTGTTCTTAGAAATGAAGGCTATTCCACAAAATTGTTTGGGTGACCCCAAACTTTTGAACGGTAGTATATATATATATATATATATATATATATATATATATATATATATATATATATATATATATATATATATATATATATATATGTATGTATGTATGTATGTATGTATGTATGTATGTATGTATGTATGTATGTATGTATGTATGTATGTATGTATGTATGTATGTATGTATGTATGTATGTATGTATGTATGTATGTATGTATGTGGGGAAAAAAAATCAGGCCTGTTTCATGAGGGGTTTCCTCAATCCTCAGGAGATTTTTTGGCAATCTCCTGAGGATTGAGGAAACCCCTCATGAAACAGGCCTGTAGAGATGAAATAGTCTTGGGATTTTTTTCCCACACATACATATTACGCTCTACCACGGTATCGAGCACTATTTTTTGGATAATCCAATTAAGACATATATATATATATATATATATATATATATATATATATATATATATATATATATATATATATATATATATATATGCATATATATATGCATATATAATATGTGTATATATATTTATATATATATATATATATTATGTGTATATATATTTATATATATATATATAATATGTGTATATATATTTATATATATGCATATATAATATGTGTATATATATTTATATATATGCATATATATAATGTGTATATGTGTATATATATTTATATATATGCATATATGTTTTTTAAGTTGTAAAAACGTGTTATAAATAAGTCATAGTGCTTTACTAAATGGCTTAGTTAGGATTTCAGCACCATGGACAGCAACTTCACTTATCTGACCGCATAGCAACACATGCTGCTTTTAGTGATTCATCGTCACCAAATGTTCACCAATAGTCCAATTTAAAATGATATGATTCTTTTTGCAAACACTGCAAACAAAATATCCACGACGGGAAGTCTACTGCACGAGCCGCAAGTGTTTTCCAGTCCAAATCAAATTAGTCTTTTTTTCCCCCTAACTCAACGAGCCAGGAGTGTGTTGCACGCTGATGGCTCCCAGAGTCTCTCACGTAAAGGACGAAAGGGAATCGGCCTTGTTTTTTTCCAAAATTTGCCACGCTCTGTCAGCACGCCGCGTTTTCACTGCCGGCAACTGTCTGAAGTGGAGCGAACACATGAGCGAGAAAGAAAGCTCCCAAGGTCATTTCACTTCAAAAGTTATCTCTTATTTTGCTGTTTTTTTTTTGTTTTTTTTGCCAGACAGACAAAATGCATGAATTACACAACATCACGTGAATGAGTCAATGCCAACTGTGTGGAAAGTGAAACTCTCTCTTTGAAGTGAAGCTGACCCAACTACAGTAGTTGTATGTATTTAGAATATACAGCATATACCTTGTAATGTATCTCCTTCAAGCGATTTCTCAGTCAAACACACCATCAGTAGCTTCTCCATCTTTTCATGGATAAATGTCTGCCAATTCTTGTTCCCAACACTCTCCTTTACACTCATTTTCTTCATTTACATGGTTGGAAAAACAAAGTTGTGTCTTGCAAGCTATCCATCTACTATTTATTTATTTATTTATTTGTAATAATTAAATTAATTAGAACATTACATATTATTCAATGTGTCAGCAAAAAAAAAAAAAGAAGCTTCAATTCCTACATAAATTTGCAGGAATTAGCACAAAAGCTAAATTGCATCCATTGTCCTAAGGCAGGTAAAAAAATACAAACACACAATTAGACACCATGGACACAATAGACACGCAATAACACCACAGGTACAAATATTCCGAGTTTTAAAAGAGTCCAATGAGAGGTTCATCTATGGGAGCATGACTGGTTTGGCACTTTTTAAGGACCCATCCTACACTGTCTGTCACTGTGTATGAGCAAGTCATGTGGCAATAGTTCATGTGACTAAATATCATAATGTGGATATAGGGACAAGCGGTAGAAAATGGATGGATGGATGGATATAGACCTTTGCAGACTCTACTGTCAAGTATGGCCTTATACTGCATGTTTAAATTTAACAATGTTATTTATTTTTTCTAACATGGTCTTTGAAAGTTTCAATCAAAGATCCCTCCGAGATATCTAAATTGTTGTACCACCTCTAAAAGCTCTCCATTGACTAGAACAGATGGCTGTTCACCCCCTGCTGGCTGACGTGAGAGGAACATACATACAGTTTTTTTTTAGTATTTAGATGTAGGCAGGAGTGTTGGAGCCAGACAGATACTGGGACCATGGCTCCGGAGAGAATTGCAGCTGCATTGGCATGTGTATACAGAACTGTATCATCAGCATGTAATTGTATCAGTCGTGGTCAAAAGTTTACATACACTTGTAAAGAACATAATGTCATGGCTGTCTTGAGTTTCCAATAATTTCTACAACTCTTATTTTTTTGTGATAGAGTGATTGGAGCACATACTTGTTGGTCACAAAAAACATTTATGAAGTTTGGTTATTTTATGAATTTATTATGGGTCTACTGAAAATGTGAGCAAATCTGCTGGGTCAAAAGTATACATACAGCAATGTTAATATTTGCTTACATGTCCCTTGGCAAGTTTCACTGCAATAAGGCGCTTTTGGTAGCCATCCACAAGCTTCTGGTTGGATTTTTGACCACTCCTCTTGACAAAATTGGTGCAGTTCAGCTAAATGTGTTGGTTTTCTGACATGGACTTGTTTCTTCAGCATTGTCCACACGTTTAAGTCAGGACTTTGGGAAGGCCATTGTAAAACCTTAATTCTAGCCTGATTTAGCCATTCCTGTAGCACTTTTGACGTGTGTTTGGGGTCATTGTCCTGTTGGAACACCCAACTGCGCCCAAGACCCAACCTCCGGGCTTATGATTTTAGGTTGTCCTGAAGAATTTAGAGGTAATCCTCCTTTTTCATTGTCCCATTTACTCTCTGTAAAGCACCAGTTCCATTGGCAGCAAAACAGGCCCAGAGCATAATACTACCACCACCATGCTTGACGGTAGGAATTGGTGTTCCTGGGATTAAAGGCCTTACCTTTTCTCCTCCAAACATATTGCTGGGTATTGTGGCCAAACAGCTCAATTTTTGACCTTCTGGAGGAAAGTATTTAATACAGTATTTAATGCATGATTTGTATTCAAAGAACATACTTGAATAACGTATCCATAATTCCCTCTTTGTTATCAAGCTTCAATCCCTTTCCAGGTTTAAATTTGATAACGTTTTGCTTTGGAATGTTTCAACACTGCAGCACTTTCCCTTTCAACAAAGGTCAGCTTTACAGATGCCATCTTTGCTCTGAAGTTTGTGTGTTAAGTGTTTGGGCAATACATCTTCCGTGACACATGGAGGTGTCGTTCTTATTAAAAGTAGTCACAGCCATCTAAACGTATAAGTCAGGGGTCACGGGCACCAGGTAGCCCGTAAGGACCAGATGAGTAGCCCGCTGGCCTGTTCTAAAAATAGCTCAAATAGCAGCACTTACCAGTGAGCTGCCTCTATTTTTTAAATTGTATTTATTTACTAGCAAGCTGGTCTCGCTTTGCCCGACATTTTTGATTCTAAGAGAGACAAAACTCAAATAGAATTTGAAAATTCAAGAAAATATTTTAAAGACTTGGTCTTCACTTGTTTAAATAAATTCATTATTTTTTTTTACTTTGCTTCTTATAACTTTCAGAAAGACAATTTTAGAGAAAAAATACAACCTTAGAAATGATTTTAGGATTTTTAAACACATATACCTTTTTACTTTTTGAATTCCTTCCTCTTCTTTCCTGACAATTTAAATCAATGTTCAAGTAAATTTATTCTTTTTATTGTAAAGAATAACAAATACATTTTAATTTAATTCTTCATTTTAGCTTCTGTTTTTTCGACGAAGAATATTTCTTCAAACTTATTATGATTAAAATTCAAAAAAATTATTCTGGCAAATCTAGAAAATCTGTAGAATCAAATGTAAATCTTATTTCAAGGTCTTTTTAATTTCTTTTAAAATTTTTGTTCTGGAAAATCTAGAAGAAATAATGATTTGTCTTTGTTAGAAATACAGCTTGGTCCAATTTGTTATATATTCTAACAAAGTGTAGATTGGATTTTAACCTATTTAAAACATGTCATCAAAATTCTAAAATTAATCTTAATCAGGAAAAATTACTAATGATGTTCCACAAATTCTTTTTTTAAGTTTTTCTCTTCTCTTTTTTCGGTTGAATTTTGAATTTTAAAGAGTCGAAATTGAAGATAAACTATGTTTCAAAATTTAATTGTCATTTTTTTCGTGCTTTCTTCTCTTTTAAACCGTTCAATTAAGTGTAAATATCATTAATTATTAATAATAACATAGAGTTAAAGGTAAATTGAGCAAATTGGCTATTTCTGGCAATTTATTTAAGTGTGTATCAAACTGGTAGCCCTTCGCATTAATCAGTACCCAAGAAGTAGCTCTTGCTTTCAAAAAGGTTGGTGACCCCCGGTATAAGTCATGAATTTGAGGGGTGGGGTTTATTTTTTGAAGTGGTCGTCAATTGAAGCACGGCGTCTATTACAGTGGACGCCACGTTTGAAGTAAATTCAGGACCAGCGGAGTGACAACATCCTTTTTTTGATCGCAGCTTGCGGCGATGCGGCGGCAGGCGTGGAGGACGAGGGCGAGGCAGAGGCGGGCTGGATCGAGGGCGCCGCCATCCTCCTGTCGGTGGTGTGCGTGGTGCTGGTGACCGCCTTCAACGACTGGTCCAAGGAGAAGCAGTTCCGCGGGTTGCAGAGTCGCATCGAACAGGAGCAAAAGTTCCAGGTGGTGCGTGGCAGCCAAGTCATCCAGCTGCCCGTGGCGGACATACTGGTGGGGGACATCGCACAAATCAAATATGGTGGGTATTAACCACCTGGTCGTCATGGCCGTTTTCTTTATAGCAGGCATGTCCAAACTTTTAACACTGAGGGACGCACACTGAAAAATCAAAGCATTCAGGGGCCATTTTGATATTTTTTTTATTTTCAAAACCATTAGGGCTCCCTTTTAATTTTGGTGAATGTTAAAGGTCCTGGGCACCCGAAAGGTTCCCAGTCATTAATGTAGTAAAAATTAGTCATATATTATTTTTTTTTTACTTTCAAGACTTAAATATATATAGATCAACTTCAGATATCACCGTCGACATAAAGTTTTAGTCATTTTTTTATGTTTTATACCCCCTTTAAAAAATAAAAAATAAATAACCTTGTTTTTATGGCAAAAACATGAAATATGCAATATTTTCCCCAAAACGTTTTAAAAAATGGAATATTTGATGTGAAGTCACTGGAGCTTTAAAAGGGTATATCATTCATAACACCAATACTTTTGATCTCGGGGATCCAAAAGGCCGCCACTCATAAAAGTGTTAAAAAAAAAAGTCATACATTAATACATATTAATATTACTTTCAACGCTTCAATCTTTCGATAAACTGCATATCTATCAATTGCTTATAAGTTTTTATTATTTTTTGAGCAATGGCAGTTTTTCAGTAAAAACAGGCTACATGGCAGCTTGATGTTATTCGAGTCAACATTGCAACTTTTTCTCGTTACATTTCACCTGTTTGCTCTTTTATTCCACGTTTTTTTGTTGTTGTTGTAGTATTCTTAAAAAAATATGTCGTGGGCCGTCAACAAATTAGCCGCGGGCCGCAAATGGCCCCCGGGCCACACTTTGGACACCCCTGTTTTATAGCAACACTACTATGATGATTTCACTTCACTTAAAGATTAGCAACGACTTCCTGTTCTATGGTTATCATCACACTTTTTCTCTTTGCCACGACTGGTCCTTGTGTAGCAACACGGGGAAAAATGACAGAAATAAAACACCCTGAGGCAAGATTTGATGACACCTCACTTCACGTGATGAACTTGAGGTTCACTTTTGAAGACTACCGTATTTTCCGCACTATAAGGCGCACTCATAATCTGTTTTTTTTTTCTTCTCAAAACTCGACAGTGCGCCTTATAACCCGGTGCGCCTAATGTAAGGAATACGTTTGGTTGAGCTTACCCACCTCGAAGCTATTTTATTTGTTACATGTTGTAATGATAAGTGTGACTAGTAGATGGCAGTCATACATAAGAGATACGTGTAGACTGCAATATGATTCAAGTAAACAACACCAACATTTTATGTTCCATTGAAAATATAGAACATTACACACGGCGCTCAAAAATCTATCAAAATGTTGTAGTACCACTTTGGTAAGCTTTGAAGCCGCACCGCTTGAAGGATTGTACTGTGCTTCAATATATGAGTATTATTATGGTGTGTGGATAAGGTAAGACATATTATCTGGCGTTTTGTTTTGCAATATTATGCAAAAGCAACGTTTCTTTCCTTCTGGTACCTGCTGATCTGTATTTGGGATCTGCATAAATCCTGAAAAATTGCGCGCCTTTGTAGTCTGTGCCAACACCGTAGTCGATAAGCGTCTTCTATTTCTCTATCTTTTTGTTATGTGACATTCATCCTCTGCTGTTGCCATTTCTAATATAAAGTAGTGTAAAGTTCTTACTTATATCTGTCAGTAAACTCGCCATGAAAGCGCTAAAACATACCGGCGTAGTGAGTTTACATTATTCACCCAAGGAACTTTAGTTATTAGAGTTCCGGTTGGATGGTTTTTCACGGGACACATTTCCGGTGTTGTTGTTTCCGAATGAGGAGATGCTGCTCCGTTATTGATTGAAGTAAAGTTCGAATGTCATTAAAAAAGTTAGCTCCATCTTTTGACACTTCTACCACTCCCGTCCTTACGCGCTACACCGCTAGCGACTGTCAGAAAGCGGCTTGCAGATGATTTGTAAAACATAAAATATGCAACATTTTACCAAACAACCACCATTACATGTTATGTAGACCATAAGGAAGTGTTTTACATTTAGAAAAAAAATAATAATATGACTTCTTTAATTCGCCTTATAATCCGGTGCGCCCTATGGTAGTTCTCCTGTAAACATTGCTTTAACGCCAAATGTGCTCGGCAGGTGATCTGCTTCCTTCCGACGGAATCCTGATCCAGGGCAACGACCTGAAGATCGACGAGTCGTCGCTGACCGGAGAGTCTGATCACGTGAAGAAGGCCGCTGACAAGGACCCCATGTTGTTGTCCGGTATGTTGACTTTTTTTTTAAGTGGCACAAATATCTCATGTGACCAAAAAAAGTAGTGTGTTGGCCAGCTTTACTACAGAACTTAGAATAACATTTGGAGTCCTGCCAAGTAGCGATCATATGTGAGAGCTGAAGGTTTGATTGTTTTGTTAAAAATAGGCTAGCTGGTCAAATGTGAGTGGAATGTGTGCTAACTATGGTAGTGTATATATATATTTAATTTTTTATTTTGTATTTATTTTTAATTTTTATTTATTTCACTTCACAGGTGCATTTGAAGCTCTTTGTTTGAAAAATCCTAAAAGAAGTGTACAATAAACTACAACAAATACATAAATTCCCCACCTTGCTATTAAGTCAGCTGTTAATTCTCATCTCCAGGCTGCAGGCTGCTATCGTTGTGACACATTTAAAGCATTTGGAGCACCAGATAAGATAGCCCACATTCTTCCTCACTTGGGGGAGTGGCACGATATCTCTGATAAGCAAAACGTGGATTAATCTCTCTTTAGTATTTTGGATAATTAGCTGTGTGCCGTTTCGCCGCCTTCATTAATTAGCCTCAAATTCACCCACATTCTCCCAAAGGTTAATCATGCTATGTGTGTGTGTGTGTGTGTGTGTGTGTGTGTGTGTGTGTGTGTGTGTGTGTGTGTGTGTGTGTGTGTGTGTGTGTGTGTGTGTGTGCAGCAAACCTTCAGCTCTGACATTGTTTGAGGGTTTTCACACCATTCTTGTGAAATATGTCACAACTATAGCTCATTAGATAAATATTTTAGGACAAAGAAATGGAGCAGTAATCCTCTTTGGTGAATGCAAGCAAGCTGTTCATTTAGTGGAAGGATTAAATTCCGGTTTTGTTTTTTTTCCAAACGTCACAAAGTCCTGGAAAAGAGCTTATTATTAGTTATTTAAAGCAATATTGCTATTGAAAAACCAGTGAAGTTGGCACGTTGTGTAAATGGTAAATAAAAACAGAATACAATGATTCGTAAATCCTTTTCCAACTTATATTCAATTGAATAGACTGCAAAGAAAAGATACTCAAAGTTCGAACTGGAAAACTTTGTTATTTTTTGCAAATATTAGCTCATTTGGAATTTGAAGCCCGCAACATGTTTTTCAAAAAAGCTGGCACAAGCAGCAAACAAAACTGAGAAAGTTGAGGAATGCTCATCAAACACTTATTTGGAACATCCCACAGGTGAACAGGCTAATTGGGAACAGGTGGGTGCCATGATTGGGTATAAAATCAGCTTCCATGAAATGCTCAGTCATTCACGAACAAGGATGGGGCGAGGGTCACCACTTTGTGAACAAATACGTGAGCAAATTGTCCAACAGTTTAAGAACAACATTTCTCAAGCAGCTATTGCAAAGAATTTAAGGATTTCACCATCTACGGTCCGTAATATCATCAAAAGGTTCAGAGAATCCGAAGAAATCACTACACATAAGCGGCTAAGCCCTTGACCTTGGATCCCTCAGGCGGTACTGCATCAAAAATCGACATCAGTGTGTAAAAGATATCACCACATGGGCTCAGGAACACTTCAGAAAACCACTGTCAGTAACTACAGTTCGTCGCTACATCTGTAAGTGCAAGTTAAAACTCTACTATGCAAAGCTAAAGCCATTTATCAACAACACCCAGAAACGCTGGCGGCTTCGCTGGGCCTGAGCTCATCTAAGATGGACTGATGCAAAGTGTAAAAGTGTTCTGTGGTCTGACGAGTCCACATTTCAAATTGTTTTTGGAAACTGTGGACGTCGTGTCCTCCGGACCAAAGAGGAAAATAACCATCCAGATTGTTAAAGGTGTAAAGTTGAAAAGCCAGCATCTGTGATGGTATGGGGGTGTATTAGTGCCCAAGGCATGGGTAACTTACACATCTGTGAAGGCACCATTAATGCTGAAAGGTACATACAGGTTTTGGAGCAACATATGTTGCCATCCAAGCAACGTTATCATGGACGCCCCTGCTTATTTCAGCAAGACAATGCCAAGACACGTTTTACAACAGCGTGGCTTCATAGTAAAAGAGTGCGGGTACTAGACTGGCCTGCCTGTAGTCCAGACCTGTCTCCCTTTGAAAATGTGTGGCATAATATGAATCGTAAAATATGACAACGGAGACCCCGGACTGTTGAACAACTTAAGCTGTACATCACGCAAGAATGGGAAAG
>NC_084756.1:18704231-18741731 GCF_033978785.1 Entelurus aequoreus
TTGATTTTATACACCTGTGGCCGGGCCATGTGATTAGGACACCTGATTCTGATCATTTGGATGGGTGGCCAAATACTTTTGGCAATATAGTGTACGTCACCTTCCATTGAATAACATGAGAAAGTATGACGGCTATTGTGTGTTTAATCCAAGATGTTGAACATGTTAAATGTCCTATAACCATGTTATTTATCTCTGTGCACTGTCTTGTGTTGGTGTGTGTGTCTTTCTGCCATTGTCCCTGGCTAGACTGCTCGCATCCCCCCATCCACCCCATCGCCACTATTGCCACGGATGGGGCGGCAGGCTTTAACGCCCCCGGCAGTGCCAACCTCATTAATGGTAGGTTGATCTCTTTCCGTCTGATCATCTTTTGGCTCCTCCCACCATGCGTCCGCCACTTCCTACATTGGGTTTTCATACGTTTTTTTTCTACTCTCTGGACTTGTTTGTTTCTCGCTGCATTCATTTGTTCCCAGTCTCCCCCTATAGATGTGAACTGTCAATCATTGTGTCTTACAGTCGTGGTCAAAAGTTAACATACACTTGTAAAGAACATAATGTCATGGCTGTTTGAAGTTTCCAATCATTTCTACAACTCATATTTTTTTGTGATAGAGTGATTGGAGCACATACTAAAAACATTCATGAAATGTGGTTGTTTTAAGAATTTTTTATGGGTCTACTGAAAATGTGACCAAAAACAGAACTTTCCTCCGGAAGGTCTTATCACTGTCCATGTGATGTCAGATGAAACAAAAATTGAGCTGTTTGGCCACAATACCCAGCAATATGTTTGGGGGAGAAAAGGTGAGGCCTTTAATCCCAGGAACACCATTCCTACTGTCAAGCATGGTGGTGGTACTATTATGATCTGGGCCTGTTTTGCTGCCAATGCCACTGGTGCTTTACAGAGAGTAAATGGGACAATGAAAAAGGAGGATGACCTCCAAATTCTTCAGGACAACCTAAAATCATCAGCCCGGAGGTTTTTGTCTTGGGCGCAGTTGGGTGTTCCAACAGGACAATGACTCCAAACACACGTCAAAAGTGGGAAAGGAATGGCTAAATCAGGCTAGAATGAAGGTTTTAAGATGGCCTTTCCAAAGTCCTGACTTAAACGTGTGGACAATGCTGAAGAAACAAGTCCATGTCAGAAAACCAACACATTTAGCTGAACTGCACCAATTTTGTCAAGAGGAGTGGTCAAAAACTCAACCAGAAGCTTGTGGATGGCTACCAAAAGCGCCTTATTGCAGTGAAACTTGCCAAGGGACATGTAACCAAATATTAACATTGCTGTATGTATACTTTTGACCCAGCAGATGTGGTCACATTTTCAGTAGACCCATAATAAATTCATAAAAGAACCAAACTTCATGAATTTTTTTTTTGTGACCAACAAGTATGTGCTCCAATCACTCTATCACAGAAAAATAAGAGTTGTAGAAATTATTGGAAACTCAAGACAGCCATGACATTATGTTCTTTACAAGTGTATGTAAACTTTTGACCACGACTGTATCTTCAATTCTAAATCTGATAATACACATATTGAACTACTCAGAGTGTATTGATCCATCCCACACAACTTTTCTTTTTCTAACACCGGATTATCAAGAGTAAAGGCTGGTCCATTCTAGTCAATTTCCTAATTTACACCATCTGGGCTTTGTACAGGCTAGGGTTGTATGGTATGCCGGTATTAGTATAGTACCGCGATACTAATTAATCATATTCGGTACTATACCGCCTCTAAAAAAGTATCAGTCCCCCATCCCCCCGGCCCCCCGTCGTCATGTCGTGTCATTGCTGGTTTACAAGCAGAGGAGCATGTTCGGCAGCGCACAATCGCGGAGTACTTGCAAGCAGACACAGTGTGTAGACAAAGAAGGGAGAACTGACTCATTTTGGCTTAAAAACTAACGGTAAAGGAGAAGTTATAAAACTGAAACACCCTCAGAAAGAGGTGCTTTAAAACATGGCTTACTTACTACTAAAAGACAAATTGTCTAGTAAGTTCACTATTTTACTTAAGGACAAACATATGTTAATGTACAGTAAGATTTTTAGTTGGAATAAAGCCAGTGCTTAAGTTCTGCGAAAAGCTGCCGTTTTTCATGCACAAACACATACTAAATTATCCAGTTTATTTTCTTCTTCTAATGGATTTATTACAATCTTTGCAAGCTACGTAACGTTTGCTGTGGTCTGGAACAAATACAACTATTAGAATTGCAGCGAATTTTGCATACAGATAACATGCCATGAGACATGCAAATATAATTTAAATACACAGAGGACATAAGTAAAGGAAATTAAATGAGCTCAAATATACCTACAAAGGAGGCATAATGATGCAATATGTACATGAATGAATGAATGAATGAATGAATGAATGAATGAAATACGTTTATGACTGAAATAAGTTTATTTCGGTCATATAATCAACCATCAACCATTTTGTGTGACCAGTTTAACAGTACAGATTAGACATATTTAACAATCATACACATTTACACACAAAAATAAAATAAAAAGAATGACCGAAAAAGGAATATGCTGAAGCCAAAGCTTATATTTGCCTATCATATACATTCACTGAAAATTAGATTGCCTGGAACATCAACGTTAAAAAAAAATCAATGGGATGTAAGTAATTGTTACTATATTTTATAATTTTCTATTATTTCACCTTTAAAGGTTTTCTTAAACCTGAAGAACTACATGTCTTCAGCTCATCACTGAGCTTGTTCCACCATTAACTCCTAAAACTGAAATACATTTGTATTTTATATTTGTTCTTACTTTACATATTTCAAAAATCAATATCCCCCGTAAATTATAGTTTTCTCCTCTCAATTGAAATAACCTAAGAAAACAAGCTGGAAGGCTGTTGTTCTTTACTCGAAACATATTTTCCATTGTTTTAAAAACACATACATACGGCTAGCCTAAATAGCATGTTAGCATTGATTAGCTTGCAGTCATGCACTGTCCAAATATGCCTGGTTAGCACCCCAACAAGTCAATAACATCAACAAAGCTCACCTTTGTGCATTCACGCACAGCATAAAACGTTTGGTGGACAAAATGAGACAAAGAAGGAGTGGCATAAAACACGTCTTTCTGTGGCAGCGTCGGAGAAAGTTGTACATGTAAACAAACTACGATGACTTCAAGGATCGCTGAAATTAGCAGGACAAAACGGTGCTGGCCAAATACTCTCGTCAGTGAAGCATGTATAATATGAGCAGTAGGATTTCTAACAATTAGGAAGGTTTGTGTCATGTTTGTTCTCCTACAGAAAATATATAAAAAAAAAACATATATTTTTCCCCATATCTTTTTCCATTTTCACACATCTCTGACAAGGGCGGCGCTAAAGAGCCGCATGTGGCTCATAGAGTTAGCATATACATTAAATACTGTATAGCATTTTGAGACTAGTGATAAACAAAGTGTTTTAAAAAACAACATTAAAGGCCTACTGAAATCCACTACTACCGACCACGCAGTCTGATAGTTTATATATCAATGATGAAATCTTAACATTGCAACACATGCCAATACGGCCGGGTTAACTTATAAAGTGCAATTTTAAATTTCCCGTGAAACTTCCGGTTGAGAACGTCTATGTATGATGACGTATGCGCGTGACGTCAATCGTTGAAACGGAAGTATTAGGACACATTGTATCCAATACAAAAAGCTCAGTTTTCATTGCAAAATTCCACAGTATTCTGGACATCTGTGTTGGTGAATCTTTTGAAATTTATTTAATGAACAATGAAGATTGCAAAGAAGAAAGCTGTAGGTGGGATCGGTGTATTAGCGGCTGGCTGCAGCAACACAACCAGGAGGACTTTGACTTGGATAGCAGACGCGCTATCCGACGCTAGCCGCCGACCGCATTGATGATCGGGTGAAGTCCTTCGTCGCTCCGTCGATCGCTGGAACGCAGGTGAGCACGGGTGTTGATGAGCAAATGAGGGCTGGCTGGCGTAGGTGGATAGCTAATGTTTTTAGCATAGCTCTGTGAGGTCCCGTTGCTAAGTTAGCTTCAATGGCGTAGTTAGCAACAGCATTGTTAAGCTTCGCCACGCTGGCAAGCATTAACTGTGTAATTACATGTCCATGGTTTAAGAGTATTGTTGATTTTCTGTCTATCCTTCCAGTCAGGGGTTTATTTCTTTTGTTTCTATCTGCAGTTAAGCCCGATGCTATCACGTTAGTTCCGTAGCTAAAGTGCTTCGCCGATGTATTAAAAGTCACTGTGAATGTCCATTTCGCGTTCTCGACTCTCATTTTCAAGAGGATACAGTATCCGAGGTGGTTTAAAATACAAATCCGTGATCCACAATAGAAAAAGGAGAGAGTGTGGAATCCAATGAGCCAGCTTGTACCTAAGTTACGGTCAGAGCGAAAAAAGATGCGTCTCTAGTCCTTCACTCTCACGTTCCTCATCCACAAATCTTTCATCCTGGCTCAAATTGATGGAGTAATCGTCACTTTCTCGGTCCGAATCGCTCTCGCTGCGGGTGTAAACAATGGGGAAATGTGAGGAGCCTTTCAACCTGCGACGTCACGCTACTTCCGGTACAGGCAAGGCTTTTTTTTATCAGCGACCAAAAGTTGCAAACTTTATCGTCGATGTTCTCTACTAAATCCTTTCAGCAAAAATATGGCAATATCGCGAAATGATCAAGTATGACACATAGAATGGATCTGCTATCCCCGTTTAAATAAAAAAAAGTTCATTTCAGTAGGCCTTTAAGGAAACATATTTAGGTTACAAGACCGTGCTGGGATTTCTAAGTAATTGTGTAGAGTATGCAAACGGACAGGCAGACGCGTGATGAGATAAACAAACGTACTGCAGTTCAGAGATCATACCTTTCTAGTCTCCAGTTTAATGGTCACATTGATCCAAATCATCCAAAAGCGCCATCGTCTCCACTTCCCCGGAGATCACTTATAGGATAAATCCTTCTTTTCTCTGCCTTTTTTTTAAATCATGAAGGATGAACTGCTTTCACCGTCGCACCGCAGCGTCTCCTTGGAGACCGGCGCCGCAGCATGCCGCTTATTCGGACCGGAACGCCGCATCCCCGGCATGGAACAGTAGCCATTTGTCATGCTCAGCCTGAGTCTATTACCCGGCCTGTGTCGAGCGTTGCATTGAAAGCCCGGAATCACGTCTTAATTCGTCGACGGTTCATGTTGTGGCTCGACTGTGATGCAAGCTTTATTGCCTGGCGTATGTTAGCAACAATCTAAAGCAAAGATGTCTTTCCCTTAGCAAGACTCCAAATTAAATTATCCGTCCTCAAACTTAAGTTTCGATTTTTTCCTCCTTATGTAACTTCAACGTGTGGGAGGCGTTTTTTTTTTCTTCCTTTCAGGCTTACTCTCTCTCCCTGTCTGTGACTGTGACTGTGTGTGTGTGTGTGTGTGTGTGTGTGTGTGTGTGTGTGTGTGTGTGTGTGCTCTCCACATTGAGTCTGTGATCTTGCATGCAAACAAAAAAACTCGGTAACACTTCAGTATGGGGAACATATTCTAAGTAACAAAGACTTAATTTAGAGTTATTTGGACACTAAGGGAACATATAAGGCAGGGGTGTCCAAAGTGCGGCCCGGGGGCCATTTGCGGCCCGCAGTTCATTTTTTAACGGCCCCACGGCACATTTTAAAAATACGATTGAAAAAAATTTAAAACATTAAAAGTGGTATTTAAAGAGCAAACAGGTGAAATGTAACAAGAAAATGTAGCAATGTTTACTCTAATCACACAAAGCTGCCATGTAGGCTGTTTCTTTCTTTAAAAAATAATAATGAATCAAAATCAATGTCATTATGAATTATTGACCTATCTAAGGCTCCAATTACGTCACATTAAATATTTTGAGATATTTTTTGGGGAAAATGTTGCATATAAAAAAAACAAGCTGTTTTTTTTCAAAGAAGGGCCTAAAATGAACAAACAAAAAACATAAACAACAATAAAACTTGTAATTGACATCTGAAGTTGATCTCGAGATTATTGTGTTATAAACAGTAAAAAAACAAAAACAATTATAATTTATTTTTTAACACTTTAATGAGTAGGACCCTTCTGGATCCCCTACAATTTTAGTGTGATTAGTTTTTAAGTGTCATTGCTCAAAAAATAATAATGAATTAAAATCAATGGTGTTATGAGTTATTGACCTTTTTAAGGCTCCAATTATTATATACTCTCAAATATCCCACTTAAAAATTTTATTGGGTGAAAGTATTGCATATTTTGTGTTTTTTTCATTAAAAAAAAAGGTTTTCTTTGACAAAAAGAGCATACAATTTAAATCTTTAAAAAATGTTATATTGACAGATAGACCTAATGTTGATCTAGAGATTTAAAAACACAAATAATAATACTGAATAATGACACATTTTTTATACTTTTTGGACCAAAACCCTTTGGGGTCCCCGGGATCAAGCCTGAGTGGAAGCCTAAATGTATATTTTTTATGCATATATTGTATTGGTTTTTAAAATAAAAAATATCAAAATGGCCCCTGCTAGCTTTGATTTTTCAATGTGCGGCCCTCAGTGGAAAAAGTTTGGACACCCCTGATATAAGGGTTAGGGTTAGGGTTACTAATCTTAGTTAATGGCTTACTGGTTGTATACTAAGGCCATGCAGAATAAGGCATTAATAAGTACTTAATAATGACTAATTAAGAGCCAATATGTGACTAATTTGCATGTTAATAAGCAACTAATTAATGGTGAATATGTTCCCCATACTAAAGTGTTACCAAAAACTCTATGCTCCTTGTCTTCCGTACGTCAATGTTAAACGCCATATCTTGCAACCTGACACTCTAATAATGTGTTTTATGCCAGAAATTGCACATGCCATGTGCAACTCTCACATTTTAGCCAACATTTCTGCTATAGATTGCAATGTTCTTTTTGAATATAGCAGTAGAGATTTACTATCCACTGAAAATGAGCCCAAACCCAGCCATTATTGTCCCAATAGTTGGCATGGTATGTGTCCTTGGTGTGAATATTTTGTGGTATTGTTGTTATCTACAACTGCCTTAAGCCTCTTGGACATGGAAATGAGCAGAGATGCATAGGTTGTTACTGTCAGGACTTGATCAAAAATAGGACTCAGATTCAGAGGTGGAGAAAAATCCGGCAGGCTTTTATTTTGAAATGTTCACTTTTCACCTCTTGAGTCAGGGCGATAAAACAATGGCTATAAGCTTTAAATGCCTACTGAAATGAGATTTTCTTATTTAAATGGGGATAGCAGATCTATTCTATGTGTCATACTTGATCATTTCGCGATATTGCCATATTTTTGCTGAAAAGATTTAGTAGAGAACATCGACGATAAAGTTCGCAACTTTTGGTCGCTGATAAAAAAGCCTTGCCTGTACCGGAAGTAGCGTGACGTCACAGGTTGTGGAGCTCCTCGCATCTGCACATTGTTTACAATCATGGCCACCAGCAGCGAGAGCGATTCGGACCAAGAAAGCGACGATTTCCCCATTAATTTGAGCGAGGATGAAAGATTTGTGGATGAGGAAAGTGAGAGTGAAGGACTAGAGGGCAGTGGAAGCGATTCAGATAGGGAAGATGCTGTGAGAGGCGGGTGGGACCTGATATTCAGCTGGGAATGACTAAAACAGTAAATAAACACAAGACATATATATACTCTATTAGCCACAACACAACCAGGCTTATATTTAATATGCCACAAATTAATCCGCATAACAAACACCTCCCCCCCTCCCGTCCATATAACCCGCCAATACAAATCAAACACCTGCACAACACACTCAATCCCACAGCCCAAAGTACTGTTCACCTGCCCAAAGTTCATACAGCACATATATTTCCCCAAAGTTACGTACGTGACATGCACATAGCGGCACACACGTACGGGCAAGCAATCAAATGTTTGGAAGCTGCAGCTGCGTACTCACGGTAGCGCGTAACCAACTCAAAGTCCTCCTGGTAAGAGTCTATGTTGTCCCAGTTCTCCACAGGCCAATGGTAAAGCTTGACTGTCATCGTTCGGGAATGTAAACAATGAAACACGGGCTAAGTGTTTGTGTTGCTGCAGCCGGCCGCTAATACACCGCTTCCTACCTACAGCTTTCTTCTTTGCTATCTCCATTGTTCATTAAACAAATTGCAAAAGATTCACCAACACAGATGTCCAGAATACTGTGGAATTTTGCGATGAAAACAGACGACTTAATAGCTGGCCACAATGCTGTCCCAAAATGTCCGCTACAATCCGTGACGTCACGCGCAAACGTCATCATACCGAGACGTTTTCAGCAGGATATTTCGCGGGAAATTTAAAATTGTACTTTAGTAATCTAACCCGGCCGTATTGGCATGTGTTGCAATGTTAAGATTTCATCATTGATATATAAACTATCAGACTGCGTGGTCGGTAGTAGTGGGTTTCAGTAGGCCTTTAACAAATGGGCGAAAAGGTTCCACAAAAAAGTGAACAAACCGAAAATCACTCCGAAAGGAGGAAACAAAAATATCAATCTCCAACCACACTAGCGAGGAATATAACTATGAAATTCAAACAAAAAAAGTGAAGTGAAGTGAATTATATTTGTATAGCGCTTTTTCTCTAGTGACTCAAAGCGCTTTACATAGTGAAACCCAATATCTATTTAAACCAGTGTGGGTGGCACTGGGAGCAGGTGGGTTCTAATACACTGTTCCACCACTTGTGGCAGTAATGACAATATCAAACAAACAGAAGATGTCTGAAGTCACAAAGACGTTTCTTAAGCGCAAAAATTAAGACTAAAGTGTGAAGTTGTATTTTAATTTGTATTTTTTTATTTATAAATAGTCTGTTTATTTTAGCACAATATAACTACATGTACATGTATTCTTGGTTAGTGCTTGTTTTTTAATCACCCTGACCTAAGCCTGAGTTTTATGTGTTAAATAAATTATCATCTTTGTGATTAACACATGGTTTCAAATTATTTGGCAAGATTTTAATCAGTAGGTAGGTAAGATATCATTTGTTTAAAACGATTAAAATCAAGAGTAAGATTACTAATTCAGTGTTAATATTTGGGTCGGTCCCAGGCCCTCTGTAGTGGAAAAGTTTGGCCCTGAGGTCATAAAGGTTAAGAACACCCACTGCATCATGCTCTAACTTTTTGTTGGGTTTGTTGGCCGAAGGTGCGCTCTGGGAACAAGATGCAATAAAATGAAATGTTTGCTAGACGTGTTTTCATATAAGAAATAGTTTTTTTGTTTTGTGTCTGCTGACTCCAAATCAGTCTTTGAAAAGGGGTCCTGTTATGCAAAACCAACCTTTCCCACCTGTCGGTACTTGTTTTTCTGTATTTGGGATCCCCAGAAGTCCCGGAAAATACGAAATGAAACCATGGAGCCATGGTGGAGATATTTATAAAACAATCTTGCTTTCCTTCATGCTTCTTCCAATAGAGCCGTTTGGAATTTGAGACTTTAGTGACATATTTGGTTCTCAAATCTTTTTCACTAAGTACCACTTTAATGACCAACATTAAAATACAGTATTGTAGTAGGCCTCAGCGTTCATTGAAAACAAGGCAGAGGTTTTATTAGGCAAGTATACTGTAACATTACACAGTTCGAACAGTAACACTGCGTTTGAATATGGGAAAGTAAAACTGTTACATTACCATATTTAATTAGGGGATTCTTTGGCGTACCAGAGAGCCTGCGTACCACTCGAGGTACTCGTCGTACAGTACCACCGTTTGAGAATCACCCTGGTAGAGGTTTACCCGAAGATCTTTGCACGACTCCGCCATTTTTATTCAGTTGTAGTCCAAAGTTGTAGTCAAACGGTTCCTTATTTTTCATCAATCAATCAATCAAAGTGTATTTATATTGCCCTTAATCACAAGTGTCTCAAAGGGCTGCACAAGTCACAATGACATCCTCGGCTCAGATCCCACATCAGGGCAAGAAAAAACTCAACCTAATGGGATACAATGAGAAACCTTGGAGGGGACCGCAGATTTGGGGACCCCCTCCCCCTGGGCGACCGGTGCAATGGACGTCGAGTGGATCTAGTTAGTAGTGTGAGAGTCCAGTCCATAGTGGATCTAACATAATAGTGTGAGAGTCCAGTCCATAGTGGATCTAACATAATAGTGAGAGTCCAGTCCATAGTGGATCTAACATAATAGTGAGAGTCCAGTCCATAGTGGATCTAACATAATAGTGTGAGAGTCCAGTCCATAGTGGATCTAACATAATAGTGAGAGTCCAGTCCATAGTGGATCTAACATAATAGTGTGAGAGTCCAGTCCATAGTGGATGTAACATACTGTAATAGTGTGAGAGTCCAGTCCATAGTGGATCTAACATAATAGTGTGAGAGTACAGTCCATAGTGGATCTAACATAATAGTGTGAGAGTCCAGTCCATAGTGGATCTAACATACTGTAATAGTGTGAGAGTCCAGTCCATAGTGGATCTAACATAATAGTGTGAGAGTCCAGTCCATAGTGGGGCCAGCAGGGGATCATCTTGAGTGGAGACAGGTCAGCAGCGCAGAAACGTCCCCAACTGATGCACAGATGAGTGGTCCACCCCGGGTCCCGACTTTGAACAGCTAGCGCTTCATCTGTGGTCACCTAATAACCTAATAACGCAGGAGAGGGGGACAGAGCAGTAAAAGAGACGGCAGATCAACTGGTCTAAAAGGGGTTCTATTTAAAGGCTAGAGTGTACAAATGACTTTTAGGATGGGACTTAAATGCTTCTACTGAGGTAGCATCTCTAACTGTTACCAGGAGGGCATTCTAGAGTACTGGAACCCCGAATACAAAACGCTCCATAGCCCGAAGACTATTTTTGGGCTCTGGGAATCATTTTTCTCTATCCTCTTGTTGTGGGGCAGACTGGCTCGTACATGCACATGCATGCTAAAATCCTCCGCTCTTGCCATTTCTAATAAAAGGCAGCGTGTAGTTTTAACTTAGTCAGTAGACTATATAGACTTCTATCAACCTGAGGACTGAGACCAAGCATTTAACTCACTTCCACTCCATGTCAGCACTATGGGGGGTTTCCACTATCTGACACATATACAGTACAGGCCAAAAGTTTGCACACACCTTCTCATTCAATGGGTTTTCTTTATTTTCATGACTATTTACATTGTAGATTGTTACTGAAGGCATCAAAACTATGAATGAACACATGTGGAGTTACGTACTTAACAAAAAAAGGTGAACTAACTTAAAACATGTTTTATATTCTAGTTCCTTCAAAATAGCCACCCTTTGCTCTGATTACTACTTTGCACACTCTTGGCATTCTCTCGATGAGCTTCAAGAGGTAGTCACCTGAAATGGTTTTCACTCCACAGGTGGGCCTTATCAGGAATTTCTTGCTTTATCAATAGGTTTGGGACCATCAGTTGTGTTGTGAATGAGAAGGTGTGTCCAAACGTTTGATCTGTACTATATACCTGAGCACAAATCAGAATCAGAATCAGAAATACGTTATTAATCCCCGAGGGGAAATTAAGATTTTCAGCACAATCCCATGCAAGAGCAGACAAACATTACAGGGAGACAGAACAGGATCGTTGACGGGTCTGCCAACTTCCGGCGGCACTTACAAAAAAGGTGAGATACAGGTAAATGCTGGGGAGGGGGGAGGGGGGAGGGGGAGAAAAAAAAAATCAGTCTAAGCCTGGGTCCCTGGAGAGGGGGTTCCGGACTGAGGCCAAGGGGAAGAAAAAAAACCCTCATAGCCATAGCACACATAAACGTGTGTCTGAGGGAAACATCAAAGACAAAGGACATTAAAAGAGCAGAGCTGAAGCACTTCTACACACAGCCACAAAAGTAAAACCACAACAACACTGTACACTGGACTCTCACTATTATGTTACTGGACTGGACTTATGTAGTGGAATTTCTGCCTATTTTCGCCTTTCACCAGAATGCATTAGGGAGAAGATTGCCAAGCGTGTAAGAGTTGAGCGTATGGTCGCCCTGACATTGTACAAGATGTTTTGATTGTTTGTTATGGCTAAGGGATCCAAGGATATTGCAGAGTGAGCGAATTCAAAACAGCAGGCCCCTGACCCACGAGGAAAAACATAAATAACCAAGTTGGACCAAGTCAGGGGTTCTTATTTCTTTTTTTTTCCTGCTAGAAGAGACCACCGTAGTTTCTCCGGAGAAACTGTCTGTATCATGGCAATTCAATCCAACCTTGTACCATTTGATTATGAGTAAATAAAACTCTTGTGATAAATTCACCTTTGTTCCCGTTTAAGATTTGGACTTTCTACTACACTTTCACAATATTATGTCAGACCCACTCGACGTCCGTTGCATCCGGTCTCCCCTACAGAGACCGCATGCGGTCCTCTCCAAGGTTTCTCATAGTCATTCACATCGACGTCCCACTGGGTTGTGAGTTTTTCCTTGCCCTTATGCGGGCAATGAACCTAGGATGTCGTTGTGGCTTGTGCAGCCCTTTGAGACACTTGTGATTTAGGGCTATATAAATAAACATTGATTGATTGATTGATTGAAATACAACAAATCATATACACTGTGGTGACCTCTGCTGTGTTCCACGCCATCGTCTACTGGGGTGGGGGGAGCATGGCCAGAGACAGGAGCAGTCCCAACAAAGCAACCAAGAGAGCCGACTCCACCCTCGGCCGCCCACCAACTCTCGGCCAGTGTCCCGTCCGCATGGATGAGCGAGGATAAGTCCAAGGAGACCGATGAATATGAATCTTTTTTCCCCCGTTATCCCTGCGGCGCCCCTGATTAATACCACCCTGGGCAATTTGCCAATGTGCCCTATGTGGAAAACTGCCACTGCCCCCTCAGGTGCTTAATTGGGTTCAATCGTGGAGGAGGCAAATTTGTCCTCTCCATTACCTTCCTCAAACTCAGCAGAGCACATTTAGCTCGGTATCACGTTGCAAAACCGATCGGTTTCTGCCACGCGTTGGACTTCAGCCGTGGTTCCTACCAGACCACGGTTGCTACTCACTCACTGTACAGTGCGTTGCTATATTTAGACAACAATGGCTGAGTGTTGACTCACTTCCAGTAAGTAGTAAATCAATACCGCTGTGCATGTATTCTCCGTCCCTTGAGACTATGTTTGCTACAATGTGAGGTTTTTTCTGTATGAATGCCATTCATCTATCACTTTCTATGTCGCAAAGATGTACTAAAAGTCATTTTCCTGTCTCCCTGTTTTTTGTGTGCTTTTTCATCGGAGTGCTGCCTTACTCTTTTGGAGGTTTTTTTTTGTCCGTGTGACTTGTCTGCCTTTGTTATTGTTGTCGTTACCGTCTTGTATGTCTCCATCTTAGGTAAAATGCAAGATGGCAATATGGAGAGCAACCAGATTAAAGGTAACCACGCCATATCTCTCCTTTCTTTCTCCTCCTCTTCCTTCTCCTCCCTCCCCCCTCTATGGTGTAAGCTGTGGGTCAAATGCAGGTTGAAAGACATTCAATTCTCCAGCAGGATTCTTAATGCAGAAGGGAATTAAGTCTCCCAGACAATTAAAGAGTTGCTTGGTATTACGCCTCATATTTGACCCTGTCGTCTTATCAGCTTCTTCAACATCCTCCTCTTCCCTTCTGCTGTGTTGTCCTCTTCTTCTCGTTCTTTTTAGTTCTTGTTTGCCTTCTGTGATGTGTTCATGTCTGACATCATCCCGAAGTCCAACACCGAAGCCGGAGTCACCACTACCAACTACAAACACAAATATCGACATACTATAACAGTGGTTCTTAACCTTGTTGGAGGTACCGAACCCCACCAATTTCACATACGCATTCACCGAACCCGAACCGTAATCATAAAATTATATTATTGTATTAAAGAAATACTAAAAGATATATTTTACAAACAAAGTTACAGGAATGTACACATGATCCCATGTTTACATCTCATTGTGCAACATGTGAATGTTTTAGTGGGAACTAAATGTGATATCTGAAAGGGGTACACATTATTTCCAAAGCAGGACCCTCACCCAGACATATAATACTAGTACACAGCTCATGAAAAACAATATGTTATAGTCATCGTAAGTGGGCCAAAACACTTATATTTGAAAATAATCTCATGGAAAGGACTGCTGTCATTTGATTACAATAATAAAACATTGAACTTGTTATTTAGTCAGGTTTGGGACTGGTGTGCTGCAGGTCTGACGTCGCTCACATGTGCTCCACTGAATGCTCAAGGAGTTTTTGCGTTTGCTCACACATATGGAAAATTAGAGGGAACATTGTTTGGGGGTATCCATAATACGCCGACAGGGAGAAGTTTTTATTTACACGATGAGTCGGACGTGTCTTGACCTCCGCGTCGGAGGCTCTCCCAAACCCCTGAAGCCGACTCACCGAACCCCTAGGGTTCGATCGAACCCAGGTTAAGAACCACTGCTATAGAATATAGAGTCGCGGTCAAAAGTTTACATACACTTGTAAAGAACATAATGTCATGGCTGTCTTGAGTTTCCAATAATTTCTACTACTCTTATTTTTTTGTAGTAGAATGATTGGATCACATACTTGTTGGTCACAAAAAACATTCATGAAGTTTGGTTCTTTTATGAATTCATTATGGGTCAACTGAAAACGTGACCAAATCTTCTGGGTGAAAAGTATACATACAGCAATATGCATGATACATTTTGGTGATGTAGAAAAGTTACAATCAAATCAAATTAGCTTCATGGCATGGTCTCTTAACTTCATGTGAGTGTGAGTTGACCTGATTCTTGGGAAACTTATCTTTTTGTATTATTAGGTCCATCAGTGTTAAATATTATAAACTTATCACTTTCCTCTGGCACTGTTCCCCTAGCATTCAAAAAAGCGGTTATTCATCCTCTACTCAAAAGACCTAACCTCGATCCTGATCTCATGGTAAACTACCGGCCGGTGTCCCACCTTCCGTTTATCTCGAAAATCCTCGAAAAAATTGTCGCACAGCAGCTAAATGAACACTTAGCGTCTAACAATCTCTGTGAACCTTTTCAATCCGGTTTCAGGGCAAATCACTCTACGGAGACAGCCCTCGCAAAAATGACTAATGATCTATTGCTAACGATGGATTCTGATGCGTCATCTATGTTGCTGCTTCTTGATCTTAGCACCGCTTTCGATACTGTTGATCATAATATTTTATTAGAGCGTATCAAAACGCGTATTGGGATGTCAGACTTAGCCTTGTCTTGGTTTAACTCTTATCTTACTGACAGGATGCAGTGTGTCTCCCATAACAATGTGACCTCGGACTATGTTAAGGTAACGTGCGGAGTTCCCCAGGGTTCGGTTCTTGGCCCTGCACTCTTTAGTATTTACATGCTGCCGCTAGGTGACATCATACGCAAATACGGTGTTAGCTTTCACTGTTTTGCTGATGACACCCAACTCTACATGCCCCTAAAACTGACCAACACGCCGGATTGTAGTCAGCTGGAGGCGTGTCTTAATGAAATTAAACAATGGATGTCCGCTAACTTTTTGCAACTCAACGCTAAGAAAACGGAAATGCTGATTATCGGTCCTGCTCAACACCGACATCTATTTAATAATACCACCTTAACATTTGACAACCAAACAATTAAACAAGGCGACTCGGTAAAGAATCTGGGTATTATCTTCGACCCAACTCTCTCGTTTGAGTCACACATTAAGAGTGTTACTAAAACGGCCTTCTTTCATCTCCGTAATATCGCTAAAATTCGTTCCATTTTGTCCACAAGCGATGCTGAGATCATTATCCATGCGTTCGTTACATCTCGTCTCGATTACTGTAACGTTTTATTTTCGGGCCTCCCTATGTCTAGCATTAAAAGATTACAGATGGTACAAAATGCGGCTGCAAGACTTTTGACAAAAACAAGAAAGTTTGATCATATTACGCCTATACTGGCTCACTTGCACTGGCTTCCTGTGCACCTAAGATGCGACTTTAAGGTTTTACTACTTACGTATAAAATACTACACGGTCAAGCTCCTGCCTATCTTGCCGATTGTATTGTACCATATGTCCCGGCAAGAAATCTGCATTCAAAGAACTCCGGCTTATTAGTGATTCCCAGAGCCCAAAAAAAGTCTGCGGGCTATAGAGCGTTTTCTATTCGGGCTCCAATACTATGGAATGCCCTCCCGGTAAAAGTTAGAGATGCTACCTCAGTAGAAGCATTTAAGTCTCATCTTAAAACCACATATGCGGTCCTATCCAAGGTTTCTCATAGTCATTCACATTGACGTCCCACTGGGGTGAGTTTTCCTTGCCCGTATGTGGGCTCTGTACCGAGGATGTCGTTGTGGCTTGTACAGCCCTTTGAGACACTTGTGATTTAGGGCTATATAAATAAACATTGATTGATTGATTGATTATGATTGACGACCCCTTTTGACTTATCTGAGCCCATTTAAATAGGGCTCATGTATTGCAGTCATTAGACTCGGTTACAAACGCGACAATGGGAAAGTCAAAGGAACTCAGCACAGATCTGAAAAAACAAATAATTTATTTTTTAACAAGTCAGGAAAGCAGCTTAAGGTCCCAAGAGCAACTGTGCAGACAATTGTTCGTAAATATAAAGTGCATGGCACAGTTTTGTCTCTGCCACAATCAGGAAGAAAACGCAAGCTATCACCTGCTGCTGAGGGAAAATTGGTCAGGATGATCAAGAGTCAACCGAGAACCACCAAAAAGCAGGTTAGCAATGAATTGGAAGCTGCTGGAACACAGGTGTCGGTGTCCACAGTCGAGCGTGTTTTGTATCGCCATGGACTGAGAGGCTACCAGGCAAGAAGGAAGCCCTTGCTCCAGAAGCGACACCTTAAGGCTCGTCTAAAGTTTGCTACTGATCACATGGACAAAGATAAGACCTTCTGGAGGAAAGTTCTGTGGTCAGATGAAACAAAAAATTAGATGTACGTTTGGAGGAGAAAAGGTGAGGCCAATTCTACAGTCAAGCTTGGTGGTGGTAGTATTATGCTCTGGGCCTGTTTTGCTGCCAATGGAATTGGTGCTTTACAGAGAGTAAATGGGACAATGAAAAAGGAGGATTACCTCCAAATTCTTCAGGACAACCTAAAATCATCAGCCCGGAGGTTGGGTCTTGGGCGCAGTTGGGTGTTCCAACAGGACAATGACCCCAAGCACACGTCAAAAGTGGTAAATGAATGGCTAAATCAGGCTAGAATTAAGGTTTTAGAATGGCCTTCCCAAAGTCCTGACTTAAACGGGTGGACAATGATGAAGAAACAAGTCCATGTCAGAAAACCAACACATTAGGTGAACTGCACCAATTTTGTCAAGAGGTGTGGTCAAAAACTCAACTAGGAAGCTTGTGGATGGCTACCAAAAGTGCCTCATTGCAGTGAAACTTGCCAAGGGACATGTAACCAAATATTAACATTGCTGTATGTATACTTTTGATCCAGCAGATTTGCTCACATTTTCAGTAGACCCATAATAAATTTATAAAAGATCCAAACTTCATTAATGTTTTTTGTGACCAACAAGTAATCACTCTATCACAAAAAAAATAATAGTTGTCGAAATTATTGGAAACTCAAGACAGCCATGACATTATGTTCTTTATATGTAAACTTTTGACCACAACTGTATATCTTACATTGGGTCAGCACAAATAAGCTCTAACAATGCAGAACTGTAACATTGCAGGATTCTTATTCATGTTGATTTTTTTTTGTGTTCTTTTGTGGAAAATAGTCATAAAAAATAATTTAGCGACGTGATTTTTTTTTTGTATATGTTTGCTAAATAGTAAGAGAAGACAGGTTATACCTTCTCTATCAATGATTAGAAATACAGTACCGCTATATGTATTTGTATACGGTTTGATGTATCAAGAGGATCTTTGTTCTCAAGCTTTATTTCAAGGCAGCAATAATAAATTCAACATGACATATGCTTCATATTTTAAAAAATTAAGGAACCAACATTACTAGAACTACTACATTTATGTTTACAGTATGTATTTAAGTTACTTCTACATTAAATGATTTTTGATATTGTTTTCCCACTATTTTTCAATAAAACAAGCTAAATAATGCTTTAGTTCAGGGGTCCCCCAAACTATGGCCAGCGTCTTGGGAAGTCCCAAGTTCAAATAAATAAATAAATATATATATATATATATATATATATATATATATATATATATATATATATATATATATATATATATATATATATATATATATATATATATATATATATATATATATATATATATATATATATATATATATATATATATAGGCTTGTAGGGATGATATAGCCTCTGTTTTTTCCTGACATAATGTATAATCCGCTCTACCCCGGTATTGAGCTTTGTATAACGGATAAACCGCAGAAACCTTGACTATGTGTGTGTGTATATATATATATATATATATATATATATATATATATATATATATATATATATATATATATATATATATACCGGGGTAGAGCGGAATATACGTTAGGTCAGGAAAAAACACAGAGGCTATATAATCCATACTAGCCTGTTTTGCAGGTTTTCCTGCTCCTCAGGGGATTTTATAATACAATAAAATCCCCTGAAGAGCAGGGAAACATGCGAAACAGGCTTGTAGGGATGAAATAGCACCTGTTTTTTGCCTGACCTAATATGTATATATATATATATATATATATATATATATATATATATATATATATATATATATATATATATATATATATATATATATATATATAAAAATATATATATATATATATATATATATATATATATATATATATATATATATATATATATATATATATATATATATATACACACACACACACACACATAGAAGGTTTAATATTAGTAATACTTATAAAGAGGTTAATTTGTGTCTTAATCACAAAAGCTTATTTTGGACCCTGAATTTATATAACTGATTTTTTTGCGTTTGGATATTGTCAATTCAAGTAATGCTGACAATTTCATTGACTAAAAAATTGTGAGCCAAATTCGTTTGTCTAAAAATTAATATTTCGATATTTCGCACTTTGGGTAAATTAAGCAATGAGTCCTGTCTCAACACCAGCCAATGATGAAATGTGTGTTTTTAAACACACAAATTTTGCCCACATTCTTTTATTTAATGAAATTGTCATCATAACTTAATGTAAAACAATATATATAGTTCAGAAAATTCAAATGCAAAAAATTCAGTGACATAAATTCAGTGTCCAAAAAAATCATTTGCATATCAATAAAGACACAAATGAACCTCTTTATACTCATTTTTATGTTATAGTATACTATTCAGTGGTTAATTTTATGTGGTTATTTCATTTTCTATGTTTTTATTTAACCTTTATTTAACAAGGAACAAAAAAACAACAACATTGAGATATAAAATAAAAGTAAATTTAAATAAATAAAATGTACTTGAGATGAAAAACCTCTTTAGCCTACATTACAAATTACAATGACAGGACAGACATCAAATAAAACAGTTACAAGTAACTGAGGCTATTTGAAATGATTCACTTTTCAAAGAATATAGTTCTTTATTTTGTTACATATTATATAATTTATTTTTACAATATAGAAAAATACATAAAATAATGTCGAATGAATTTAAATAAAAATATTAATGACATAAGTATCATTGAAATAGAAACAATTTGGTTTTTGTACTTTAATATGCTACATTCTTTACTTTTTTCAGTCGTCTCAGCCAACAGGTAATATTCTTTAAGTATTTGCAGTTAACTGAACATAATTTTTATTGCTGTGATTGTTTTATTGTAATTAATCATCTTTCAGGCTGAGTATATTCTTCTTCTTTTTGACATTGACTGAAGTGATGAGGTGCCTTGATCTTCTTTCAACTAGCCCACCCCCTATCCTTGCTTTCAAACATGCACAACACACTCATTTTTTTCCCCCTTCCTGACATTCCTCCCCAAGCTCATCTTTTCTGTGGCTCTCTGTGCTCTTTGCAGTGAAGAAGCAGGACGGCGCTGCCGCCATGGAGATGCAACCCCTGAAGAGCGCCGAGGGAGGCGAGGAGGAGAAGGAGCGGAAGAAGGTGTCCATCCCCAAGAAGGAGAAGTCTGTGCTGCAAGGGAAGCTTACTAAGCTGGCCGTTCAAATCGGCAAAGCAGGTACTGTAGAGCAAAGTCTTTGGGGAACCTTCCATGCCTTCCCAGCAGGCACAAGACATGTAGTGTTGTGTATAGATGTTCAGAATAAACTTCATATAATATATAATTCAATACATATTAGTGTTGTCCAGATACCAATATTTTAGTACTTTTCAATACTTTTCTAAATAAAGGGGATCACAAAAAAATTGCATTATTGGCTTTATTTTAACAACAAATCTTAGGGTACATTAAACATATGTTTCTTATTGCAAGTGTGTCCTTAAATAACATACAAGACAACTTGTCTTTTAGTAGTAAGTGAACAAACAAAGGCTCCTAATTAGTCTGCTGACATATGCAGTAACATATTGTGTCATTTTCCATTCTATTATTTTGTCAAAATTATTAAGGACAAGTGGTAGAAAATTAATTATTAATCTACTTGTTCGTTTACTGTTAATATCTGGTTATAGTTCTGGTTTAACATGATACCACAAATTTGGGTATCAATCCTATACCAAGTCGTTACATATTTCTTGAGTTTATAAACATAATATACATTTTAAAAAAACGAAAGAAGTTGTTGTGATGCCAAAAAATTATTGATGTAATCATAGTAGTATCGACTACATACACTCCTGTACTTGGTATCATTACAGTGGATGTTAAGTGTAGATCTACCAATAGCGTTTGTTTACATTTTGACGCCGGTGAGCTACGGTGTGTAGTGAAGCATGTTTACCTATTCCTCATTCTCTAGGGATGATACTTGTAAGAAACATACTTTATTTGTCGCCATGGACGATTAGTTAATTAGTGAATTTGGGTATCAATCCGATACCAAGTAGTTACAGGATCATACATTGGTCATATTCAAAGTCCTCATGTGTCCAGGGACACATTTCCTGAGTTTATAAACATAATATAAATAAAGAAGAAAACGAAAGAAGATGTTGTGATGCCAAAAAATATTGACATAATCATAGTAGTATCGACTAGATACACGCCTGTACTTTGGTATTGGGGTGGACCGGTACTTTTCAGAGGCGGTATAGTACCGAATATGATTCATTAGTATCGCGGTACTATACTAATACCGGTATACTGTACAACCCTAATACAATGTTGATTATATTTTTATGTTTTTTAAAACTGACTTCTAAACGACGTTGCAAAATAGTTGTATTTGTAAACTGAGACAACGTTGGATCCACCAAATTTCAATGGCCAAATCAACGTCACAAACCTGACATTAAATAAACGTCGTCAAAGAGGATGTTGTTTCAACGTTGGATTCGTGTTGTACAATATTGGTTGGGAAATGACCAAAATTCAATGGTCAAATCAACGCCGGAACCCAACATTGATTAAACATTGTCAAAAAGCATGTTGTTTCAACGTTATGTTTGAGTTGCTTAACGTCGGGTCCAACGTTCCCTCTAAGGTGCGCGCCTGCGTAATTGCGCACTGCTCAAGCGTCCTCTGCGCACAGTAAATATATGCCGCGCACCAAAACAAATCTCATCTGAATTCTAAACAAAATAAACACATTTATTCTGTGTAATTTTGCAATGCAACTCTGAGTGACAGTGACAACAAGCGGCCCTAACGGTGTTCGTCAACACCGTTCAATTGAACACCATTCTATTATTGTAACGTCTATCGAGATACTTTGAGGACAGGAATTACACTACCGTTCAAAAGTTTGGGGTCACCCAAACAATTTTGTGGAATAGCCTTCATTTCTAAGAACAAGAATAGACTGTCGAGTTTCAGATGAAAGTTCTCTTTTTCTGGCCATTTTGAGCGTTTAATTGACCCCACAAATGTGATGCTCCAGAAACTCAATCTGCTCAAAGGAAGGTCAGTTTTGTAGCTTCTGTAACGAGCTAAACTGTTTTCAGATGTGTGAACATGATTGCACAAGGGTTTTCTAATCATCAATTAGCCTTCTGAGCCAATGAGCAAACACATTGTACCATTAGAACACTGGAGTGATAGTTGCTGGAAATGGGCCTCTATACACCTATGTAGATATTGCACCAAAAACCAGACATTTGCAGCTAGAATAGTCATTTACCACATTACCAATGTATAGAGTGTATTTCTTTGAAGTTAAGACTAGTTTAAAGTTTCTTCATTGAAAAGTACAGTGCTTTTCCTTCAAAAATAAGGACATTTCAATGCGACCCCAAACTTTTGAACGGTAGTGTATATCGATCACTTTATTGAGCAGAACTGTTTATATTCGGCCATAACCACACCAAAACACGAGTAAAAAAACTTCTATCTCGAAAAACTAGTCATTTTCTGCCGTACAAACCAGGCCAAAACCAACTTGTCATCTGTCACCAACACGCATACCACTAAGCCACTGGTGCGTTTATGGCCACACAAAAAGTTGAACAACTCCAACACCACACAAAGTTACACTATGACTTCTCAGTCATATGTGTGCTTATTCTACTGTCATTTATTATTAATGTCAATTTATTGATATTAATCATGGAATGCTGTTACTAGAGAAAGTTACAGGAATGCACACTTCATCCTATGCTTACATTTCATTGTGCAACATGAGGATGTTTAAGGGGAACTAAATGTGATCTCTGAGAGGGGTACACATGACTTCCAAAGCAGGACCCCCACCCAGACATATTGTACAATACTAATCCATAGTTTATGAAAAACCAGATTTCTTTTATTTTCATTACAAGTGGGCCAAATCACTAATATTAGAAAATAATCTCATGAAAATGACTCCTCTCATTTGAGTGTTATTATAAAAGATTGGTTTGGGGACCTAATTCAACAAGTTCTCAATGTCGTTTTAATGTCTTGTGCCTGCTAGGCTATGTCCTTAAGTAGTATCATTTGTAGTTTTTCTGCAAAAAATCTTTCTCATACACTTTTCAGAACAAACCCATGATCAGTCTTTATATTAGAGAGCACACTCTGCAGGTGTGGTTTTATAATTTATTTTTTTTTGTCAGAGGGTTTTGTTGTGCTGATGCCACAAAATATAAGTGTGTATCATCTGTCATTTCAATGGGTTTTTATTTTAATACCATACATACCAGGGATGGTCTCTTGCGGGTATACACTTTCTGACTTCTGTAATGTTTATAGGTACTCTTGTACCCACTGGTAGTCAGTTGTGTTGAGAATACCATGCATCTCCCCTTGTCTGCTGGCAGGATTCGAACGTTTACATCCTTGCTCAGCGATGTCACAGCTTTCCTCTCCTCGAAGGAGAGTTTGGAGGGGAGGCTTGGTCTTAGAGAGAGCTGCTGCCCTTTGTAACCTAATTTGTTCCCCTTCGTTTTCTGCTGGGTTATTCTTCCTTGTAACTCATTCTGTACAAATGAACTATAGGAACTTATTGCGGAGTCATGGCAAAGTTCTACCCTTTAGCCAATTCCCACTTTCCTAATTAGACATAGAATTATGCTGGACAAATTCCCTACCTATCTATAGTGTGATTAAGTATCAGTCACCTTCACAGTTTGTTGCCCCTATGTCAGGGGTCGGCAACCCAAAATGTTGAAAGAGTCATATTGGACCAAAAATACAAAAAACAAATCTCTCTGGAGCCGCAAAAAATTAAAAGTCTTATATAAAAGTTATAATGAAGGGAACACATGATGTAAGTGTCTATATTAGTTGTATTAGCCTACTATCAAAATGACTTTAAAAGTCTTATATAAGTGTTATAATGAAGACAACACATGATGTGTCTATTTTAGCCATATCAGCCTACTATCAAAATTACTTTAAGATTCTTATATAAGTGTTATAATGAAGACAACACATGATGTAAGTGTCTATTTTAGCCATATTAGCCTATTATCAAAATTACTTTAAAAGTCTTATATAAAAGTTATAATGAAGACAACACATGATGTAAGTGTCTATTTTAGCCATATTAGCCTATTATCAAAATGACTTTAAAAGTCTTATATGTGTTATAATGAAGACAACACATGGTGTAAGTGTCTATTTTAGCCATATTAGCCTATTATCAAAATGACTTTAAAAGTCTTATATAAGTGTTATAATGAAGACAACACATGATGTAAGTGTCTATTTTAGCCATATTAGCCTATTATCAAAATGACTTTAAAATTCTTATATAAGTGTTATAATGAAGACAACACATGATGTAAGTGTCTATTTTAGCCATATTAGCCTATTATCAAAATGACTTTAAAAGTCTTATATAAGTGTTATAATGAAGACAACACATGATGTAAGTGTCTATTTTAGCCATATTAGCCTATTATCAAAATGACTTTAAAAGTCTTATATAAGTGTTATAATGAAGACAACACATGATGTAAGTGTCTATTTTAGCCATATTAGCCTATTATCAAAATGACTTTAAAAGTCTTATATAAGTGTTATAATGAAGACAACACATGATGTAAGTGTCTATTTTAGCCATATTAGCCTATTATCAAAATGACTTTAAAAGTCTTATATAAGTGTTATAATGAAGACAACACATGATGTAAGTGTCTATTTTAGCCATATTAGCCTATTATCAAAATGACTTTAAAAGTCTTATATAAGTGTTATAATGAAGACAACACATGATGTGTCTATTTTAGCCATATTAGCCTATTATCAAAATTACTTTAAAAGTCTTATATAAGTGTTATAATGAAGACAACACATGATGTAAGTGTCTATTTTAGCCATATTAGCCTACTATCAAAATGACTTTAAAAGTCTTATATAAGTGTTATAATGAAGACAACACATGATGTAAGTGTCTATTTTAGCCATATTAGCCTATTATCAAAATGACTTTAAAAGTCTTATATAAGTGTTATAATGAAGACAACACATGATGTAAGTGTCTATTTTAGCCATATTAGCCTATTATCAAAATGACTTTAAAAGTCTTATATAAGTGTTATAATGAAGACAACACATGATGTGTCTATTTTAGCCATATTAGCCTATTATCAAAATTACTTTAAAAGTCTTATATAAGTGTTATAATGAAGACAACACATGATGTAAGTGTCTATATTATCTATAATAGCCTACTATCAAAGGCTGACACAAATCTTCGTTGACAGAAATGTTGTATATTTAAAAACCTTTTAAGGCCCAAGCTGTTTGTTTACATGCTTTTTTTTATTTGTCTTTGCTATTTGGGCTTTTTGGACCCGAATTAGAATAAAAACTAAGAATCATCTTTTGATATGATGTACTTAGTCCATAAGTAACAAACGTGTACTTCATGTTTAGTGACATGCTAATTCTTATTTCTACACTTTTTTTTTTCCAAATTCCATTGTATGTTATACTCCTCTGACACCACTAGATGGCAGTATAAGTGTCCACATAAGCGGCCATAAGACCCCAATTCAGTAGTGTACACAATTTTGGAAATAAGAGCTAAAAGGTGCTGTCCACGCATGTGGCCACTAAGCCTTTCTTTTATTCTACACGTTTTTGCAACATTGGAAAACATTGGTAAAATGGAGGCTTCTCACAGGATGAGATAACTTCTGGAAATTACTGGCTCAAAATGGCCAAAGGTATAGATATGTGTGTCCAAGTTTAAGGAAACGGCAGGCTGTCTTCTTCTAATGGATTTATTACAATCTTTGCAAGCTGGGTTACGTTTGCTGTGGTCTGGAACAACATGGCACACTATTAACTATCAGAAATGCAGCCAATATTACATACAGATAATGTGTCATGAGACATGCAAATATAAATTAAACACACAGAGGACGTAAGTAAAGGAAATTAAATGAGATCAAATATATCTACAAATAAAGCATAATGATGCAATATGTACATACAGTTAGCCTAAATAGCATGTTAGCATGGATTAGCTTGCAGTCATGCACTGACCAAATATGCCTGATAAGCACTTTAGCAAATCAATAAAATCAACAAAGCTCATCTTTGTGCATTCTTGCACAGTATAAAACGTTTGTTGGACAAAATGAGACAGAGAAGGAGTGGCATAAAACACGTCTTTCTGTGGCAGCATCAGAGAAAGTAGTACATGTAAACAAACTACGATGAGTTCAAGAATCGCTGAAACTAGCAGGACAAAACGGTGCTCGCCAAATACTCTCATCTGTGGAGCATGTTTAATATAATCAGTGGGATTTCTAACAATTAGGAAGGTTTGTGTCATGTTTGTTCTCCTACAAAAAAAAATATTTTAACAAAAAATTGTTTTTTCTTCATCTTTTTCCATTTTCACACATCTCTAAAAGAGATCCAGGGAGCCAGTAGGGCGGCGCTAAAGCATGCGGCTCTAAAGCCGCCGGTTGCTGACCCCCGCCCGAGGTATATACTTGTGATGTGGAAGTGTTATTTCAAAGTAAAACTTTCTTCTTTGACTTCCTTTGTTATTTGAGTTGAGCAGGGTTGTGAAATTCCACTTTTCGCAGACCTCCACTGGCAGGATTGTTTGTAATTTGCAAAAGTAATTTGTTGGATTTTACCTAAAGGCTTTCATCTGTAAAATTGACTTGTCTTACTTTGTCATTCAGTTCAGAGTTGTTTTTGGAAGGATTGTGTCTGTCCTGTAGCGTTTCATGGTGGAACAAAGGCAGAGGCTTGTGGGTTTGAGGCCATTTTGCAACCTCAGGTGGTTTCGGTAGTCAGCAACTTTTAGAGCCAACTTTTTTATATTCCTGCACCAATTTTAGGGTATGTCGGTCCACCCTTTGCAGCTATTACAGCTTCAACTCTTCTGGGAAGGCTGTCCACAAGGTTGTGGAGTGTTTTTATAGGATTTTTCGAACATTCTTCCAAAAGCGCATTGATGAGGTCACACACTGATGTTGGTGGAGAAGGCCTGGCTCTCAGTCTCTGTTCCAATTCATCCCAGAGGTGTTATATCGGGTTCAGGTCAGGACTCTGTGCAGGCCAGTCAAGTTCATCCACACCAGACTCTGTCATCCATGTCTTTATGGACTTTGCTTTGTCCACTGGTGCACAGTCATGTTGGAAGAGGAAGGGGCCCGCTCCAAACTGTTCCCACAAGGTTGGGAGCATGGAATTGTCCAAAATGTTTTGGTATCCTGGAGCATTCAAAGTTCCTTTCACTGGAACTAAGGGGCAAAGCCCAACTCCTGAAAAACAACCCCACACCATAATTCCTCCTTCACCAAATGTCACACTCGGCACAATGCAGTCCGAAATGTAGCGTTCTCCTGGCAACCTCCAAACCCAGACTGGTCCATCAGATTGCCAGATGGAAAAGCGTGATTTATCACTCCAGAGAAGGCGTCTCCACTGCTTTAGAGTCCAGTGGCGACGTGCTTTACACCAGTGGTCCCCAACCTTTTTGTACTTGCGTACCGGTCAATGCTTGAAAATTTGTCCCACAATTGGGGGGGGGGGTTGTGTAGTAAAAAAAAAAAAAAAATTTTTTTTTTTTGGTCATAACCAAATACAATCATGTGTGCTTATGGACTGTATCCCTGCAGACTGTATTGATTTATATTGATATATAATGTATATATTGTGTTTTTTATGTTGATTTAATTAAAAAAAAAACAACAACAAAAACTATTTATTTATTTATTTATTTTTAATTTCTTGTGCGGCCGCGGCCCGGTACCAATCGGTCCACGGACCGGTACCGGGCCACGGACCGGTACCGGGCCGCGGCCCGGTGGTTGGGGACCACTGCTTTACACCACTGCATCCCACGCTTTGCATTGGACTTGGTGCTGTATGGCTTAGATCAGGGGTGTCAAACGTACGGCCCGAGGGCCGGATCAGGCCCGCGAACAGGTTTTATCCGGCCCGCGGGATGAGTTTGCTAAGTACAAAAATGTACCTGAAATTTTTGAATGAGAGAAACAGCTGTTCTAAATGTGTCCACTAGATGTCGCAATAACAATTCTCTGTATCTTTGTAGATGATGCTACAAATGTACAAAATAAACCACTTATGTTAGTACATCAGTCAAAGAAAATGATCAAACTACATATATAACATACTGTCATTTGATTTTGATATAAGTTTTGAAAATTAACACCAATGAGTTGACTGATGAACATTATCACAATGTATTCAGAAAATTAAAATAATGACAAATAAAGTATATATACTATTAACCGCAATAGGTAATTGAAAAAAACAACATTATGATTTGTACAATATCAGAATGTGTTTGTACTATTTTCAAACAAAGAAAATAATCTGAAGTTGTCTTTATTTTTAAGTTATCGTGCCATGATTTTACCAGTCCGGCCCACCTGGGAGTACTTTTTTCTCCATGTGGCCCCCGATCTAAAATGAGTTTGACACCCCTGGCTTAGATGCAGCTGCTCGGCCTTGGAAACCCATTCCATGAAGCTCTCTGCGTACTGTACGTGGGCTAATTGGAAGGTCACATGACGTTTGGAGCTCTGTAGCAACTGACTGTGCAGAAAGTCGGAGACCTCTTTGCACTATGCGCTTCAGCATCCGCTGACCCCTCACTGTCAGTTTACGTGGCCTACCACTTGGTGGCTGAGTTGCTGTTGTTCCCAAACTCTTCCATTTTCTTATAATAAAGCCGACAGTTGACTTTGGAATATTTAGGAGCGAGTACATTTTAAGACTGGATTTGTTGCACAGGTGGCATCCTATGACAGTTCCACGCTGGAAATCACTGAGAGCGGCCCATTCTTTCACAAATGTTTGTAGAAATAGTCTCCATGCCTAAGTGCTGGATTTTATACACCTGTGGCCGGGCCAAGCGATTAGGACACCTGATTCTGATCATTTGGATGGGTGGCCAAATACTTTTGGCAATATAGTGTATATGAGGACCTACGCACATTTCTAATGCAGTTTTTGCTGCAGAGGAGTTACGTGCTCTCTATTTTTAGCAGCACATGCCCACATGTCCGCACAGTGGGTGTCCTCTCTGCAGCCTTAAGGTGGACCACGCATGTAAAGGTCTCATGGAAACAAAGTCCTTCATTAACGCGCCATTTTAGTGCAAACTGGAAGCTTTTCTCTTGCATTTCCCGAGAACTTCTTCAAGAAGCTCTCGTTATAGTGACATAGCCGTTACATCAGCCCGTAATGGCGTGAGTGACGGAATGAGGACGTGGTGTCGGAACAATGCGACGCTGTTGGATGGATTAGCATAGTGCCGGCACGCTTGGATCATAAGGTTCTCTCGGTGCACAGACGCTTTTGGACTTTGTTCAGCTCGTGTTATTCCCCCCGCGTGTGGTTTTGTTACGTACTGTCATTTCTTCATGCACTCTGCCTGACACTCTGGTGCTGCAGAGCAGGATTTCGAGTTGTGCGAGGTGATTTGAGGTGCAGATATCCGAAGCAACTCTGACGAGACTGAAATGTACTCACCTTTGCTGCATTTGCATCCGTTTTGAAGCTAATTATTGCATGAATCTGGTTTCAATTAAACCAGCTTTTTTAGAGAGACAAGCACACATCTGTTTTTTTTTTTAATGCATTCTATATCGTGAATAAATGCTAGTAAAAGTCAGCTAACAATAGAGTCAAGGGGAGTCGCTGTGTTCACTGCAAAAAGTCAGTGTTCAAAAACAAGAACATAAAATACAAAAATGAGGGGTATTTTATTTGAACTAAGCAAAATAATCTGCCAATAGAACAAGAACATTTGGCTTGTCAAGACTTTCCAAAACAAGTAAAATTAGCTAACCTCAATGAACCCAAAAATACCTTAAAATAAGTATATTCTTACTAATAACAAGTGCACTTTTCTTGGTAAAAAAAAATAGACCTTTTCCCTCAATATGTTGAAAAATATTCTTAAATGAAGTAAATGCTAGTGCCATTATCTTGACATAATGATATGCGTTCTGCATTACATTTCTTGAAACCAGCAAACTTATACTAAAAACTAATTTATTGTTCTTAATGGAAAGGCAACAAGGTCTCCTAGCCGCTCAGGCAAATCATATGGTCTAAAAATGCATTTTTCCATCGATAACATGACATCATCGCGCCAAGTGCGTGCTCTTTCAGTCAATTAGTGCGCTTATATACAGCTCGGCCCCCGGCCAAAATTGTTTTAATTGTAATTTTGAGGAATTTATCTGAATGTGCATGAACTATTTCTGTTCAAAATTGTTTGAAATGTTAAATGTTTAAATGTTAACTGTCAGTTTACTGTATTGTGCCAACTGTACTACTATATGAGTACGTGTTTTCTATTGTTTCATTGAAACTAAAACAGCAAAGTCCATTTGGCTGTGATCTGTTTTAATTATGAGACACAATTGTGTCAAAATCATGATTTTTTTTTTTATGCTTGAAATAAGAAATGATTACTTTAAAAAAGTATTTTTATACTTGTGTGTTGATGACACAGCTTTGCAACAGTTGATATTCTAGTTTCAAGCATATTTTACTCAATATAGGTCATCAAATCTCAGCAACAAGCTGTATTATCTTACTGAGATCATTTACGACCAAAACCCTTAAAACAAGTAAAACACTCTAACATAAAATCTGCTTAGTGAGAAGAATTCTATTATTAGACAGAAAATAAGCAAATATCACCCTTATTTGAGATATTTAATCTTACTTAGATTTCAGTTTTTGCAGTGTTTTGCCTATAAAGCGCTATAGAAACATCCAAAAATCTCCATCTTTAATTTTTATACATGCCGTAAGTATACATGTAATGTAGTAACAGACACATTCATAATAACATGTAATATTTACGTATTTTCCCATTTTGTGTGGGACATTTTAGCTAGATTGGTTGAACGATGTGGCCGCCATCAATCAACATGTCTCTGCAGGAGCACCAATATATTTAGCAGCAAATTGTCAATAAGTAATTTATAGAGATGTCCGATAATATCAGCCTGCCGATAAATGCTTTAGAATGTAATATCGTAAATTATCGGGATCGTTTTTTTTATTATCGGTATCGGTTTTTATTTATTTATTTTTTATTTTATTTTTTATTAAATCAACATAAAAAACACAGGATACACTTACAATTAGTGCACCAACCCAAAAAACCTCCCTCCTCCTTTTACACTCATTCACACAAAAGGTTGTTTCTTTCTGTTATTAATATTCTGGTTCCTACATTATATATCAATATATATCAATACAGTGTGCAAGGGATACAGTCCGTAAGCACACATGATTGTGCGTGCTGCTAGTCCACTAATAGCACTAACCTTCAACAGTTAATTTTACTCATTTTCATTAATTACTAGTTTCTAGGTAACTGCTTTTATATTGTTTTAATTTCTTTTTTATTCAAGAGAATGTTTTTAATTTATTTATCTTATTTTATTTTATGATTTTTTTTTAAAAGGACCTTATCTCCACCATACCTGGTTGTCCAAATTAGGCATAATAATGTGTTAATTCCACAACTGTATATATCGGTATCGGTTGATATCGGTATCTGTTGATATCAGTATCGGTAATTAAAGAGTTGGACAATATCAGAATATCGGATATCGGCAAAAAGCCATTATCGGACATCCCTAGTCATTTACCATCTTTGTAGTTATCATAAAACTTTGAGAATATCTGTAAATGGATAGGATACACTTTTATGTATCCCACAATGGGGAAATCACATTGTTACAGTGCAGGTTTTTACATACAGTAACAGAAGTAAAGCGTAATGAAAAACAAAAAAGTTGTAATAAATACTACAAAACCCAAAACCAGTGAAGTTGGTACGTTGTGTAAATGGTAAATAAAAACAGAACACAATTATTTGCTAATCTTTTTCAACCTATATTCAATTGAATAGACTGCAAAGACAAGATATTTAACGTTGGAACTGGTAAACTAAGTTGTTTTTTGCAAATATTAGCTCATTTGGAATTTGATGCCTGCAACATGTTTCAAAAAAGCTGGCACGAGTGGCAAAAAAGACTGAGAACGTTGAGGAACGCTCATCAGACACTTATTTGGAACTTTATAAATAGTTGATTTATATAGGCTAGTAAGGTAAAGTTTTGTACCTGACAAGTTTCGGCTATCTTGCTTCTGCAGCCTTCCTCAGAGGTGTCACGTGATGTTAGTGTGACGTCATCTGTGACGTGTTATATGGATTTACCTTACTAGCCTATATAAATCAACTATTTATAAATACACATTAGTAGGCTAAATGAACCTCTTTAACACTTATTTGGAACATCCCCCAGGTGAACAGGCTAATTGGGAACAGGTGGGTGCCACGATTGGGTATTAAAGCAGCTTCCATGAAATGCTCAGTCATTCACAAACAAGGATGGGGCGAGGGTCACCACTTTGTGAACAAATGCGTGAGCAAATTGTTCAAGAACAACATTTGTCAACCAGCTATTGCAAGGAATTTAGAGATTTCACCATCTACGGTTCGTAACATCCTCAAAAGGTTCAGAGAACCTGGAGAAATCACTGCACGTAGGCGGCAATGCCCGTGACCTTCGATCCCTCAGGCGGTACTGCATCAAAAAGCGACATCAGTGTGTAAAGGATATCACCACATGGGTTCAGGAACACTTCAGAAAACCACTGTCAGTAACTACAGTTGGTCGCTACATCTGTAAGTGCAAGTTAAAACTCTACTTTGCAAAGCCAAAGCCATTTATTAACAACACCCAGAAACGCTTCACTGTGCCCGAGCTCATCTAAGATGGACTGAAAAAAAAAAAGTGTTTTTCAGTTTTAACATTAAATATCTTGTCTTTGCAGTCTATTCAATGGAATATATGTTGAAAAGGTTTTGCAAATAATTGTGTTCTGTTTTTATTTATGATTTACACATATTGCTCACTAATATGTATAGTACACAGTATAACCCCAATTTAAGAACTTAATTGGTTCTTGAACAGGGTTCGTAAATCGTAAAGTTTGTATAGTAACAAAAAATGTAAATTTAAATTATGGGTTCCAGCTTTGACAAAAGTTGTAGACTTTGAACACAATACAAAGTGCTATACAATACGGCATATAAAGGGCTCCGTCTCCTCACTAAAATACTATGCCCTGCTTTTTGCCTGCAGGCGGAACGCATAAATGAATGAATGAAGGGTTTTGCACACAGAGGCACATTTAGCTGGATCCAAAAGTTCACACATAGAGGGAATGGTAAATTGAGGTTTCACTGTCTATATCAGAGCTGGGCAAATATTTTAACTTGGGGGCCACATTGAGAGAAAAAACGTGTCCGGGGGGGCCAATGTGTATGTGTGTATACATGATATATACATATTTAGCTGTAAAAACCTGCTGTAAAGTATGTGTGTTTGGGTGCCTTTTTTTTCCAGGAACACTAATACCAAAAGTCACAATGTCCGATAGAGGTCTACAAAAGTTATGACAGACCACCTCAAAAAAACCGGAATGGAATTTTACAGTTTTTTACTGAATGGGACACCCAAAATGTACACTAAAATAAAGAAAGTGGGATTTACAATATTAACTATGAACAATAAAACACTGAATATTAACAACATATGAACATCGCTCCTCTGGTATTTCTCAGACCAGCTCCTCCATAGATATATTTTACAATTAAGCAAAACACTATACAAATGTAACAAACAAACAAGGGAAATAAACACCTACAATATGATATATTATCACTTTTATGCAGAAATTTGTCGTAAAAATGTGCTTCTGCATCTGTTTCTGACACGTTTTTCGGGCTGGCCCACTCTGCTTTGTTCCTGGTCTGAGCTGCTGTGACGTAGATGACCCGTAATAACTCCTATAACACCCAAAAGCGCAGATTCCAACCATTGAAATACTTTCTATAGTTCAAGACTTACAGCCATTTAAAAACAGCTCTGCACATCATGATGGCGGCTACAGTTTTGATGTTAAAGGTCTAAAAAAAATCTAAAAAACGTCCGGCGTACCGGATTGAAAATCTTAATGGGCCGTATTTTGCCCAGGTCTGGTATATATGCTAGCACAGGGGTCACCAACGCGGTGCCCGCGGGCACCAGGTAGCCCGTATGGACCAGATGAGTCGCCCGCTGGCCTGTTCTAAAAATAGCTCAAATAGCAGCACTTACCAGTGAGCTGCCTCTATTTTTTAAATTGTACTTATTTACTAGCAAGCTGGTCTCGCTTTGCCCGGCATTTTTAATTCTAAGAGAGACAAAACTCAAATAGAATTTGAAAATCCAAGAAAATATTTTAAAGACTTGGTCTTCACTTGTTTAAATTAATTAATTAATTTCTTTACTTTGCTTCTTATAACTTTCAGAAAGACAATTTTAGAGAAAAAATACAACCCTAAAAATGATTTTAGGATTTTTAAGCACATACAGCTTTTTACCTTTTAAATTCCTTCCTCTTCTTTCCTGACAATTTAAATCAATGTTCAAGTAAATTAATTTTTTATTGTAAAGAATAATAAATACATTTTAATTTAATTCTTCATTTTAGCTTCTGTTTTTTCGACGAAGAATATTTGTGAAATATTTCTTCAAACTTACTATCATTCAAATTCAAAACAATTATTCTGGCAAATCTACAAAATCTGTAGAGTCAAATTTAAATCTTATGTCAAAGTCTTTTGAATTTCTTTTAAAATTTTTGTTCTGGAAAATCTAGAAGAAATAATGATTTGTCTTTGTTAGAAATATAGCTTGGTCCAATTTGTTATATATTCTAACAAAGTGTAGATTGGATTTTAACCTATTTAAAACATGTCATCAAAATTCTAAAATTAATCTTAATCAGGAAAAATTACTAATGATCCATAAATTCTTTTTTTTAATTTTTTCAAAAAGATTCGAATTAGCTAGTTTTTCTCTTCTTTTTTTCGGTTGAATTTTGAATTTTAAAGAGTCGAAATTGAAGATAAACTATGTTTCAAAATTTAATTGTCATTTTTTTCGTGTTTTCTCCTCTTTTAAACCGTTCAATTAAGTGTATATATCATTAATTATTAATAATAACATAGAGTTAAAGGTAAATTCAGCAAATTGGCTATTTCTGGCAATTTATTTAAGTGTGTATCAAACTGGTAGCCCTTCGCATTAATCAGTACCCAAGAAGTAGCTCTTGGTTTCAAAAAGGTTGGTGACCCCTGTGCTAGCATGTCTTACAAAGCATTTTGGTAACAACCCATAGGGGGCGCCACAATACAACATACAACCACAATAATAAACATGTAGTAACATGACTAGTTTTGACAATTTACAGTAAAAGGTTGTGCAGGTGTACCTAATTTTTTGGAAAAAGTGAGTGTATTCACTTTCTAGCACTGCTTCTCTGTCAGCTTTCTTGCACAAAACCCCCTTCGTCTTCCCCCCCCCCGACTACCAGCTTTATGAAAAAATATCGATCTTTCCACTCGAGGGAATTGTTCCCATTTGTCGTCTATTTAAGCCAAACACATAGACTGATTAAAGCACCTGCACTTGTTGCCCTTATATCATAAATCGGCCCGTAAGCCACGTTTGAATGATTACACTTCATATTTAGTCTGTAGTGGACTTGCTCTCAGTGACAAAGACGGAACGATAAACAATGCTCCTTTAATTAAGTGCACGATAGTTGCCGGGTGCGTGCTCTGTAAAGCAACTAGATGAGGCAACTCCTGAAGGAATTGCGTGTGAATGCTCCAATGCTGAAGTTGAACTGAAATGCTAATAGAATGTAGAATGAATGTAAGAATAGTTTGAATGTTGAAGAGTTAGAATTTCCAGGAAAACCGGAATTTGGTTTGGGACCTGGGAAAGTGTTAGTTTGAATGTCCAGGATGAGTTGAAAGTGTTGAAGGTGGAATGGTTTGAATCGGTTGAAGAATGTGGGAATTGTGGAAGTTTGAAGAAAAAAAAAAAGGAATTATGGGAAATCCGGGATTTTTTTTTTTAGAATTGTTGAGGTAGAGCACACAATTTCCAAACAGGCTGAATATTTTGAAGTTGTAACTGTTTGAATCAGATGAAAAATGTGGGAGTTGTGGGACTTTGAAGAATGTCCCATTGATTTCAATGGGAATTTCCAAAAAATTTGGGAATTTCGGGAAAAGCGGGACCTTTATTGAGAATGGTAAACAATGTTAATGTTTTGAATGAGTTGAAATGGTTGTTGAAATGTTTCAGATCGGTCGAGAAATGTTGAAGTAGTAACATGTTGAATTGAGAAATTGTATAACGGAATTCCTGGAATTTCAGGAAAAACGGGAATTTTTCCAGTTTAAAAAACAACTTAGTTTTTTTTATCCTAATTAAGAGGAATGTTTTGGCCGTGGAATGGTTGAAATGCGTTGACACGTGAAAGGAGTAGTCGCCAGAAAATAAAGGGTAGAAATAAGGCTTTCCAGGATGTGTTGAAGGTGGAATGGTTTGAATAGGTAAAAAAATGTGGAAATGGTGAAAGTTTGAAAAATGGCCAATTAATTTTTAAGAGGAAATCTGGGAATTTTTTTAAATTTGTCAAGGAAAAGCCTCTGATTCCCGAATAGGCTGAACAGATTGAAGTTGGAATGGTTTGAATCGGTTGAAAAATGTAGGAATTGTGGAAGTTTGAAAAATGAATCATTTTGAATGGGGACAATGGAAAAAAAAAAAGGAAGTATGGGAAATCCGGGAATTATTTTTTTTTTAATTGTTGAAGTAAAGCACACAATTCCCAAACAGGCTGAATATTTTCAAGTTGTAACAGTTTGAATCAGATGAAAAATGTGGGAGTTGTGGAACTTTGAAGAATGTCCCATTCTTTTAAATGGGAATTTCCAAAAATATTTGGAATTTCGGGAAAAGCGGGACATTTTTTGAAAATGGTAAATAACCTGAATGTTCTGAATGAGTTGAAATGGTTGTTATTGAAATTTTTTCAAATCGGTCAAGAAAGGTTGAAGTAGTAACATGTTGAATTGAGAAATTGTATTACGGAATTCCTGGAATTTCGGGAAAAACGGGAAATTTTCCAGTTAAAAAAACAACTTTGTTTTTTGTCCTAATTAAGAGTGTTTTGAGGGTGGAACGGTTGAAATGCGTTGAAAAATGTGGGAGGAGTAGTCGCCAGAAAAAAAAGGGTAGAAATAAGGCTTTCCAGGATGTGTTGAAGGTGGAATGGTATGAATAGGTAAAAAAATGTGGAAAAGGTGAAAGTTAAAAAAAATGGCCAATTCATTTTAAATGGGAAAAATGTCCCGGAAATCTGGGAATTTTGGAATTTGTCAAGGGAAAGCCTGCAATTCCCGAATAGGCTGAACAGTTTGAAGTTGGAACGGTTTGAATCGGGTGAAAAATGTGCCAAAATCTGGAGAAGAAAAAACAAGTTAAAGTTAAATTACCAATGATTGTCACACACACACACTAGGTGTGGTGAAATTTGTC